>NC_068983.1:93419346-93429346 GCF_001194135.2 Octopus bimaculoides
ATTGATGTTTCAATACCAGCAGATGACAACGTTTCTCTAAAAGAAATGGAAAAACTTTCAAAATACAAAGACCTGGAAATAGAGATAACTCGAATGTGGAATCTAAAAACAGAAACAATTCCTATCATAGTAGGTGCCTTAGGTATAATAAAAAAATATTCAGACAAATACATAACAAAAACACCAGGACTTACAAATATATATAACATACAGAAAATTGCACTACTGGGTACTGCACACATTCTACGCAAAACACTTTCAATACAGTAAACATAAGAGCACCACAGCAAACCACAGCACATACCCAAGGCGCACAGAGCTGCGCTCGGTAGTGAAGTGAAAGCACGTTATAAAAATAAAACTACTGAATAATAATAATAATAATAATAATAATAATCCCTTAAAGTGAAATTGACATGAGAGCAGAGCAAGCCCAAAAAACTGCTTTGCTGGGGACAGCTAGGGTTTTGAAATTGATACTTGGATGTTGAATGTCTCCCATGATAATTAACAACCAAGTATCAAGGTTTGTAATGTGTAGAAAGAGACCCTGTGAGACTTCTGACAGCAGGCTGCTATCCGCTGTCACAGAATCTACCAGAACAAACAAGAGCAAACGTTCTGAGAAGTAAAACAATAATAGCAATAATAATAATAATCTTTCCAAAAGTTGAGCTGCAATTTCACAGATTTTTCTTTCTTCTGTCACTGCTCTGTATTTCTTCAGAATGATGCCATCTACATCAACTACCATAGTGTCTATTATAGTAATGTCACCTGCCTATGCCAATACAGCTCTCCATTGTTGAAGTTGAAATTGGATACCTTACAACATTTCCATTTTCCATAGTGATGGCTCAAGTGTCAGTACATGAGTACACAATTTAAAATAGTTCTAATTAGTAACCATTTAATTTGACCATTTAGCAGATGCCAGTGTACGTGGAAGTCATTCAACCTATGGAAACTGAACTCAAACCAACTGTTCTGAACAGCGAAGGACATCCACCAAATAATAATGGTTGGTTGTATTGAAAGCTTTTGATTGAGTCAAATTTACAAGAGCCCCACAAAATTCATAATCTATGTGAAAAAATGTAAATAAAAAATAATGATGGATCCTCCATTAGTTTTGCAGATGAGCATTTGATAAATCATTAACTGACTCAGTACATCTTCATCATCATCTTGTAATGTC
Organism: Octopus bimaculoides; assembly: GCF_001194135.2. Classification (NCBI taxonomy): domain Eukaryota; kingdom Metazoa; phylum Mollusca; class Cephalopoda; order Octopoda; family Octopodidae; genus Octopus; species Octopus bimaculoides. The sequence goes on from NC_068983.1 coordinate 93,420,545, forward strand.
TGTTCTCCATGCTGGCATGGGTTGGACAGTTTACCAGCTCAAGGACTGTCCTGGTTCCAGTTGTCTGTTTTGGCATGGTTTTTATGGCTTGATGCTCTTCCTAATGCCAACCACTTTACAGAACATGTTGGGTGCTCTTTACATTGTACCAGCTTGCGCACTTTCCTGTGGCACTGGCACAAGCACTTTTATGGGTGCTTTTCTCTGGCACTAGCATGGATATTTTTACGTGGCACCAGCTCCCACAAGCCTGCAAGTCTAGTATCTCTTAGCTGAAAGGGAGATGAAGAGGACATGCCTGCATGCATGAACAGCCATGATTTTATTTAGTTTGGCATGTCTTCTCAAGCACAGCAAATTGCCAGAAGTCTTGGTCCCTTATCATCTCCTCTATGAGGCCTAGTGTCTGAAGATCCTTTCTCACCTCTTCATTCTATGTCTTCCTGAGTCTGCCCCTTTCACACAAATAAATGAATTACCAAGTATTCCACAGATATGTGATACCCTTAATATAATCCTCAGGCTAAATTGGTGATGAAAATATGTGACAAAAGCATATGCATTCTAAATAAAAGGCTGAACTTTGTTCCTGAAAAGACTGGACCTTTGAATTACAAGTATGATCTGACTGACAGGCTTCTAGACAATTTCTTCCAAACCCAGTTTCACTCATAAGGCTCAAGATTATGGTAAGGGATATCTTCTCAAGATGCTATGAAACCAAACCCAGACCCTTGTGATTGCAAAGCAAACTTCTTGACCACTCAATTATGCTTGTAAATAAAAATATATGCAGTCTAGCAAAAAGGTTGGACATTACTTCTGAAAACTCATGCATAAAACAGGAAAGGAATATATGGACCAGAGAAGAATGAATACATCACTATGTTACATGTATTTTACAGCTACACTCTTCCCCAAAATGAGACTGCTACAACTTACATACATAATATCTGGATAAAACATAATTCTGATATAGAAATAACTTTGGATTTCAACACATTCAAATAATTTAAGTAGATATACACTGACAACTTGAAAGATACCAGCTATAGAAATAGAATACATCAAATAAAGAACACATAACAAAAATACAAATAATAAACAGAAAACAAACACAATTGCAAAGTAGGAGTCTCTACACAGTTAATAAACAACAACCAAGTTTCCCTTAAATCACTATAAATGCAAAAAAGACAGGGTGGTCACAGTCAGAAAACTTTTGATCAAAGGTCTGTTTGATCAAGGTTAACTTGAGACTGAACAATAGTGAAAATAAAATATAAAAAAAAAAAAAACATTAAAACTCTTGTGTTTGAGAATGTAAATCACAAAGACAGAAACCTAACAAAAACAAGATAAATAAAGAAACAAACAAAATCAAACCCCAGATTACTCGTAAATTACTGTCAACAAAAGCTGAACAAGATCTATATACATGAAAATATATGGACACATATGAAAAGTGTGAATATGAAAATGAGCTAAGAGTTGAATGTTCTAAATCTGAAAAATTTGAATATGACAATAATCTAAATGTGTAAATACTTGAAGATTTAAAATAAATAGAACAAATTGTTAATGGATTTGAAGTGTACTCATTCCGACTGCAGGGCCTCAACAGAGTCCTGCGTGATAGCTTTTTGTCACTACCTCCCCGTGCTGGAAGTGAGTAATTTGTGCACCTGCTGTCTTTATTGAATGTGGTAGCTGTTTAGCATGCTCCCTCTATAGAATCAGACCCTGATTCCTCATTACCTGTTGCCACCATAATTGGTGCTTACCGGGGCTGTTGACAGTTGATAGGATTGACTCACAGGGGGACCAGTCTTGCAAAGGCCAGTCAATCTTAGCTTACTCTTTTACTCTTTTACTTGTTTCAGTCTTTTGACTGTGACCATGCTGGAGCACCGCATTTAGTCGAGCAAATCGACCCCAGGACTTATTCTTTGGAAGCCTAGTACTTATTCTATCGGTCTCTTTGGCCGAACCGCTAAGTTACGGGGACATAAACACACCAGCATCGATTGTCAAGCGATGCTGGGGGGACAAACACAGACATACAAACACATACACACACATATATATATATATATATACATATATACGACAGGCTTCTTTCAGTTTCCGTCTACCAAATCCACTCACAAGGCTTTGGTCGGCCCGAGGCTATAGTAGAAGACACTTGCCCAAGATGCCAGGCAGTGGGACTGAACCCGGGACCATGTGATTAGTAAGCAAGCTACTTACCACACAGCCACTCCTACGCTTGTGCATCTTTTTATTATAATTTCATTCACTTTTAGGATATATCATATGAATCACCCCCAATACATGAGCAGTACTTCATTTTATTGACTCTGGTTGGATAAAAGACAAAGTTGATCTGCTGGAGATTTAAACTCATAGCTAAATATCACAACCAATTCTGCCAAGCTAATGCCTTTATGTCTTCAGCACCAATAAAAGTCCCTCTTGTTAATAAAACTTAATGGTTAAGTAACAACAACAATAAAAAATGAAAATTTGGCCATCCTAGATATTCTTGAAACAGATTCAAGCATCGATATCAACCAAAATAAATTGACTAATCTATGTGGAAGCTACAGCAACCATAACACTTTGCAAATTCCTGGTATATAAACATCTAAACTCAAACTAACAAAACAAAACAAACATAAAGGAAAAACAAAATATAAAATAAAAGATCCCTCGATCATTAATGATATCAAAATACAGAGAAAGTGGAAGATATAATACACATCAACCAGTAGATGTATATTTAACGTATATCTAGAGGTCAAAGGGCTTATGTTGCACAAGACATAAATTTTGTTCATTAACGGCCATAATTTTTCACATCAAATTATCATCTGACTGGAAAGTTCTGTCAGTGGAAGGGACTACTATTAAATTCCAGACAAATTGAGTGGTCAGCTAAAGACTCTCTCTCTCTCTCTCTCTCTCTCTTGCACCCACACACACTCACACACAACAAAAACACACACATATATATATAGACACACATATATATAGAGACACACACGCAAGCACTCACACACACACAAAACACACAATTTGATTTAATATTGAGTTTAATTTCTGATTCTTAATGTCATCTTCCATTGTAACCTTATGATTTCTTTTGTTGAGGAACAAGCTTAATTATAAAAATATGGTAAGCTATACATACATACATTCATTCATACATACATACATAAATACATACATACATACATACATACATTCATTCATACATACATACATATATGTGTACACATGTACAAATGTACATATGTACACACACTTATACAACCATACATACATACATGCATACATACATGCATACATACAAACATACATACATGCATACATACATGCATACATACATACATACATTCTTACATACACATACACATACATGGTAACATGATCATCATCAAAAGACAATTTGAACTAGTCATAACATTCTCATGAGACATAGGAATGAAGTTTAGGCAAGTTACATGCTCATACATGGTAGTCAACCAAAGAAAGATTGTTGACCAGATGGAGACATGTACATCAATGGCTTGTCTATCTCCTCATCACAAATGGTGAAAAATACAAGCGTCTCAGAATCAATAAGAATGTTGCATATATTGGTACTGTGACTATAGCCAGAATATCAAAAGAAAACTTCTGTAGACTCCAGTACATATGGAACTCAGCGCTGTCTGCACTTAATAAGACTGTATCTTACAATGCTATTGTAGTGCCATAGCTAGTACCAGCACTTGGGATACAGAATTGGACACTTGAAAAAAAAAGAATCTGGACATCAAAACTAGAAAGGTACTGACCACTACTGGTGACTTCTACAATAACAGCAACACTAATAGGATCTATGTGAGATGAAGTGATGGCAGTAGAGGCATAAGGTCAGTTCAAAAGGCCTTTGAATGTTATATTCTTTCATCACATTGTATCACTCAGATAACACCTGCTGAACAGTAAAGAAAGAAATGAATACATTCCATGCATACTCAAAAGTGAGAGCTACATCTTCTGGGTTGGAGAACTACTGTAGGAGGGGGTACCCAAAGTAACTAGAAACATTCTCTGTGCAACAAGCCCATGGCAGTTCAGGTTTCCGCTGTTAGAAACTACTTGATGCAACCCTCAAGTATCAATCTGCCAACTGACATCATCAGGTGTAGTTCTACTGCCACGTGGTGCATCTTTGTTTTGCAGTGCTTCTCCCCTGCTTGTTTCTGTGAAATTCTGTTTTCTGCTGGGGAAAACAGCAGCCGAAACAGTTGTCATTCTTCAAACAGCTTACAATGACACTACCATGAGCAAAACACAAGTTTATGAGTGGTTTCCATGGTTTAGGAATGGTCACTTGTCACTTGAAGATCAATTTCCTTTAGGATGACTGTCAACCTCCTGAACAAATAAAAACTTCGTGAAAATTCATGAACTGATCTTGGAGGACTGTCACTGAACAATTGATGAACCTATTGATATGACTGGTGTGTCCTGGAGCTCCTGCAAACGAATTTTGAGCAAGAAATTGCGAATAAAAAAAGTTGTAGCAAAATTTGTGCCTCATTTGCTCATGGAAGATCAAAAGCAGTCACAAATGGATGCATGTTGTGAACTGAAAGAATAGTTGGAAGTTGATTTGGACCATTTTTTGAAGGTCATCATTGGTGACCAAAAACTGGTGCTATGGAATTTGCAGATGTGGAAGAGGTGAAGAAGAAAATGATGGAGACGTTAAAAGGCATCACTTCACAAGAGTTCCAACACTGCTTCGAATCATGAAAAATGTGCCTGGACCCATGCATTGCTTCAAATGGAGAATACTTTGAAGGTGATAAAAGTGTAAATATATAAAACTAAATGAATAAAATAATATTTCAAAATTCTGGTTTCTTTTGGGTAACCCCTCATACAAGTACTTTGAGAATACAACTGTTTCATGTGATCCAAATGAGGCAGGGCTGGCCTATTTAAACAGAAGCTTAAAGGAGAGGCAGGTATCATACCAGCAAAAGGCAATGCATGGGCCATATACCATAAGCTAGAGGATAACAACAACACTGACAGCAAGAGTAGCCTCTCTTGGACCTGTGGTAGATACATTACATCCCACCTTGATGGATATACCTTCACTATCCAAAAATAGGAGATAGCTACTAAGTACCTAATAAACAAGAGGGACAAAGATATTACCAAACCTCCATGTTGTGATAGAAAATGTTAGCTCTGCTATACCGGGGTGGAAGCTATCACCCACATCATCAACAGCTACTCCAAAATGTCTATGAGATACTGCCTGCCCCTGAGGCATGATATAGTAGCAAAGACTATTTGCAATGCTATCCATAGGAAGGACTGCTCTGATATAAACATCAAAGGCATGTCAGAAGCAGCATGTATTCACTCCTTTAAAAACAAGGAATACTGGTGGAACACTCCAATAAAAACATCAGTTTGGTGCAACATAACAGACCTGATATTGTTCTGTGGGACAGGGAACAAAAGATATGCACTGTTGTGGAGGTCAACTGCCCAATGGATGTGAATGTACCATCTCAAGTGCAGGAAAAAGAGATTGGGTGATGAAAGTATGTTGACATGACAAAGAAGCTGAGGTGAGAGAACAGTGAGAGAAAGAGAGGTAAGAGGGGGGAACAGTGGAAGAATGGTGGGAGAGAGAGAGAGAGAGAGAGAGGGAGAGAGAGAGAGAGAGAGAGAGAGAAAGATAAAGCAGTGAAAGAATGAGAGGCAAAAGAGTATCCTCCATCTCAGCATGTTGCTGATTATTATAGTTCTTTTGTTATTTCCTTTGTAAGGTTCAGCATCTTGAAACTCATTTTCATTACTTTGTCCCATGTTTTCTGGGTCTTCCATTTCCTCAAGCACCTTCTGATTTCAGTGTTTGGCTCTTTTACCTGAAACTGTTACCATTCGTACTCATCATATATCCAGACTAACAAGTGTACATGTACATATTTACATGCATAAGTGTTAATGTTCGGCTTGTTAAATTAAGAAGTATTCAACATGCTGGTTGAATAAACTGCTACAGACAAAATTTTAAAGCTCCAATCAATCCAACATGTATAACACACACACACACACACACATGCAAATATATGTGTTAAGTTTGAGCATTTTGAGGGTGCACAATGTGCTGTTAATATATATTAACAGCTAAGATATTTTAATATACACGATATTAAACATTCCGTCTCTGTAAACATCAATTTAAAATTGAAAACCCTTGACAGAATGTGACACAGATGTCTATTTCTTGCTGCGTGTGTTTGTGAATTCAGATATCTATATACATACAAAACTGCATGCATACATGCTATAAATGTAATATATACATATAGACATGCATACATATAGGCACACACACACACACACACACACACACACACACACACACACACACACACACACACACACACATACACACACATGTGTGCTGTCAAACAGAATCCAAAGAGATGTGTATTGATCTGCATTGGCAAAACTTGCATTATTTAGTAAACTAGACAAAAAGAGTAGAGTGAAATTGCTGTGGGGAGTTGAAGCACCAATGCTATGGACAGAGTCCTTCTTCATAGAAAAGTTGACAGGGGTGACATTAAAGAGAGGTAGTAGAGTTTTACATCCTCTTAGTCAGTGGTCCTCAACCATTTTTTTATCTATGGACCCCTTTGATTACTATTTTATTTTTATTCTGGTGGACCCCCATGGCTATTTGATGCTTTTAAACAAGTTTTATTGATACTTCTGATGAAATTTCTCTTCTGTTTTCACACATTCACTAGTGCAGCTGATTCTTGCAATAAATAAATATAGAGCAAATTTTTTTCAGAGACCTCTAAAATACTACTGTGGATCTTCAATTTACTGTAGACCCTCAAAAATCTTATATGGACTTGCAGGGATCATATGAATCCTGGTTGAGAACCACTACTGGTTGCAGCTGATGAAAAAGGCTGGACCATGGGTGCTTCATACACAGACAAGAGGTAAGAAGAGAGAAAAACTGGATGAGAAAGGTAGAAGGAAAGAGAAATAAAATGAGGAGGAGAAGCAGGCAATAGCAAGAATGAGGTGAAGGGGAAAAAATGAGATGAAAGGGGAGTCAAAGGATAAGAAAGGGATTACTGAGGAGGTGTAGAAGAAAGAAAAACATTCATTTAAACCTGTTGGTGACATAGTACCAAGTTTGAATATTAAAAGTTGTTCAGTACATTTCCTTGATTATGTGGATCAGTGTTACTCAACCTTATTTTTGTCTGTGGACCCCTTTGATTCCTATTTTACTCTACTGGACCTCCATTGCCATCCAATGTTTTAAAAAATCCTATATTTTTAGCATTAAATATTATTAGGAACTGCATAAAAAAGTTGTTAAAATATTTTATGCCTTATCGATGTATAACCAATTTATTGCACATAAATTTAAACAACAAAATCTTATATGGACCCCCCAACCAAGGGCCATATGGAACCTGATTGAAAGCTACTGTAGCTCTATGATGTATGGAGATGCTATGCACTGATAAGTGAGTGCTGGAATGACCTGCTGTGTGGCAGTGGGTAGTGACTAGTTGGCCTGGCATATGTAGTATTACGTTTCAAATGTATTCCTGAAAGGATTGGCAAAGTATCTGCCAGTTTCCCCACCCAGCATAAAGAACACTGCAAAGTTTGTATATGAGGATTTCAAGTTTTGGCACAAGACCAGCAATTTTGGGGAAGGAGCTAAGTCAATTAGATCGACCCCCAGTGCTCCACTAGTACTTACGTTACCAACCCTGAAAGGATCAAAGGCAAAGTTGACCCTAGCAGAATTTGAACTCAGAACGTAAAGGTGTATGAAATGCTGCTCAGCATTTTACTCAACATGCAAAGAATTTTGCCAGTTCACCTTAAATTTTCAATTTCATACAATATATAAGATTGAACAATGTGCAACATATGTTCTAGATAATGTAATATTGTGACATAGGCCCAGTAATGGTCATAGTGTTGTTAATATAGGAGCAAGTGGAAGGTGGCAAGTTGGCAGAATTGCTAGCATGCTGGATGAAATGCTTAGCAGCATTTCTTATACTTGACTCACCCCCACCTCCTCCGAAATTGCTGGCCTTGCACCAAAATTTGAAACCAGTATAGAGGCAGGTGTTGCATTCTCAGCAGGCTCATATAAAAGTGTTTGGTTGCATGCAGTTGGGCATTGTGATACTTCTTTCTAGAAGGTTACTGAGGTTCCTGCCTTTCTGGAAGGCAAGCATAAGTAGTGTAGGAAAGACTGGGGCAGTAGAATTTGCAAGTAGTGAAGGAATTTATCTTTCAATGGAAGGAAAGTTAGGAAGAAGGTGGAAGAGAATGGAATGTAGTCTCTAGACCTGTGTAAAGAGAGTAAGAGCACAGTGGTGTGGTCAATGACATGGGTCTAGTGAAGTGCAGGGTCAACAACTGATTGAAGTACCCTCAATTCAAGAAGAATTATTGCAATCTGTTACACTGGGGTACTGTAGCATTGAGTACTGGCATCAGGTGGAAGCTTAACCCAGTGATAGACTGGTATTTTGTGCAGGGTGAGACTGTTGTCTTCACAGTTCTTGAGCGAGTTCGAGCTGGTCACTAACAAAGTGAAAAGATTTTTTGAGTTTAGAGAGTCTTTGGTATTTGTAAATATGTGGTTGAGTTTGCGTGTTGGTTGAACTGTTGACACATACACCCAAGTGTGCATCTATTCACATAAGAATCTCAAATGGAGAATTT
>NC_068983.1:93432337-93443989 GCF_001194135.2 Octopus bimaculoides
GATACAGAGACAGAGGCTGAGAGTGGGCGAGCAAGAGACAGATACACACACACACATGCACATTTGCAATATGCATGAATATATGTATGTATACACAAACCTATACAGATGTACTTTCACACAATCATAACACACACTTACATGTGCACACACACACACACACGCAGACATACACACAACTTTCTATGTACATAATGACCATTATGATAGTGTACTTGAACAAGTGATAGAAATAATAATAATGTCTGACTAGATTGTTGGTAATGAGAGGAGAGAAATAATATTATGTGTTGTGGAGTTGGAAATGTATTTATTTCTCATCTGATTAACACTAGAGATCTGGGGAGTTAAACACCAGTCTTTGGAGACACTTTGGATGGTAAATACAGCTTTATTGATATGTGTCTGCCAGGGCAGAAATGAAGTATATACATTAAGTTTGTTGATGTTGAAGATGAAAGATGAGAAAATGGTGATGATGGTGGTGGTGGTAGAAGTTATGATGATGACGAGGAGGAGGAGGAGGATTGTGGTGGTGGTGGTGGTGGTGGTGGTGGTGGCAGAAGTTATGAGGAGGAGGAGGTGAAAAACAGAGGTGATGTTGTTGGTGGTGTTGATGATGATGACTGCTGATGTGTCCTCATATTAACATGAGAGATATTGATGTGAGATTTTGAACTACCAATAATCAGACAATTAGACTAAGACCCAAAATATACACCTTAATTTCACTATCAATATAGTCTTGTGCGCGTGATATATTATAATACTGAATAAGGTGGTTGATTGGTAAAGTCATTAGAGCACTGGATAAAACTACATTGTCATACTTGGTCTTGCTGTCACTGCTCTTGTGCTCTGCGTTCAAATCCCATCAAGGTCAAATTTACCTTTTAGGAGCAATAAATGAAGTACTAGTCCAGTATTGGTGCAGCCCTATATCCTTCCATCCCTCACATCTTGGATATTTTGTTGGGTCAATAATTGGGGAGTTGAAAAGGTGTCTATATCTACTTGCAACTACCATGAGTATCAAGTATCTAAAGCAATTATCAGTTTCAAATTTTGGCACATGACCAGCAATTTCAGAAGAGGCATCAAATCAATTGAAATGACCCCGTTGCTCTACTGTTACTTAATTTATTGATCCCGAAAGTATGAAAGGCAAAGTTGACCCTGGCAGCATCAGAACTCAAAATGTAAAAACAAATGAATTTAAAGTAATTATAGAAAACATATAGCAAGCTAACGAGCAATGCTATCTTAAGGCATGGGCACACTGGGTAGTTGCCCAAGGGCCTCACGAGTTTAGGGGCCCAATTCTAATCTAAGTATGTAGGTGGCTTGTTGTCAATGAATAAATACTATAAGGACCCACTGTATTGATTTGCTCGGGGGCCTATAAAGCTGCTAAGATGGCTCTGCTAATGAATCATCTTTGATTGATTGACAATATGCTAGTTAATAATAATGGATATTAGATATTTGTTTCAAATATTGGTGCAAGGCCAGCAATTTTGGGGAAAGGGCTAAGTCGATTACATTGATCTCAGTGTTCAACTGGTCCTTATTTTATCAACTCCAAAAGGATGAAAGGCAAAGTTAACCTTGGTGGAATTTGAACTCAAAACATAAAGATAGATGAAATGCTGCTGAATCTTTTGCCTGGAGTGTAAATGCTTCTGCTTGCTCACCACCTTATTGGATATTGAATATTGGCAGTGGGTTGGCAGAATCCTCAGTATACTGGACAAAATGTTTTCAGGCATTTCTTCTGGCTCTTTACATTCTGAGTCCAAATACAACCGAGGCCAACTTTTGCTTTCATCCTTTAGGGTCTGTAAAATTGGGGCTGATGTAATTAACTTTCTGCTTCCCCTCAAAATTGCTTGTCTTGTGTCAAAATTAGAAAGAAATTATATTGGATATGTGTTTGTGTGAAATGGCTGTGTGTGTGTGTGTGTGTGAAGGAGGTTGTGTGTGTGTATGAAGGGGTTGTGTGTGTGTATGTGTGTGTATGAAGGTGTGTGTGTGTGTGTGTGTCTGCATAGGTTTAGAAAGTGGTGTTGAAGATACATAAAATGTAAGAAGCAGCCAGAAAGCAAGTATGAGGAACAAATATAAGAGGTGACATGGTGGCACACTGAAGGGGTGCTACACTGAATTACATGGCTAAATGTAAAAAGCAGATAACACATCAATCTTTTATAGAGCAAAGATATAATGGACAAATGACATACATGTATTATTACATGACTAAATGTAACAAATGGCTGTTACATTATGTCACAAGAAGAAATGTCTCACACATCTAAAATACAAAGATTAGATGATATATCACATGACCAGCAGATAAGAGAAGACAACATAATGTTATAAAGTTAATGTTTGTCTGTTTATATGTTTATGACATGTCATAGTTGCAATGCCATTTTTTTAAATGTTAGTTGTATATTAAATATAATTGAAGATACCTGTTGGGAAAGTAAAAAGAATATAGTGTTGTTTGTTGTTGTTGTTAAGAGTGTACAGTTACCTCATAAATTTATAAATATATATTTCAAAATACTAATTTCTCTGTTCTCAGACATACATTATTCTGAAAAATACATCATAATCTCTCTCTTTTCATCATTCTCAAGGCACCTAATTATAATGGGTGTTGGTCGTTTTCAATCCCTACATTACAGATGTCTCTATTTCCAGACAGTATCATCATCATCATCATCATCATTATCTCACCACCACCTCCATGATGATGATGATGATGATGATCATCATCATCATCATCATCATCCCCCCCCCCACCACTGTCATAACCATCATTGTCATCACCATTTTTATTATCTCAGTAGTCTTTCTTTCACAGTTAAAAGTCAAATATAGCTGTGTAACCTTGGGTGTGTGCTATGTTTTCCAATGTGTGTGTGTGTGTGTGTGTGTGTGTGCGTGTGTGTGTGTGTATGTGTGCGTGGGTGTGTGTGTATGTGTGCATGTGTGCCTATTTTCTATTGTTTAGTGCCTAGCATTGTTATGTTGTGTTCTGTACGTTGTGTGTTCTACATACGCCCCAATAATTTGGTTATGCATTTATTTGCTTATTTTTTTTTATAACTCCCAAGGCACCTCCTATTATGGGAATTGTTTCTGTTTTCAGTTGTTACATTCTGGTTATCTCTATTTTTAGATCTTTCACTCACACCTTATAATGATGTCCTTTGCTCCACTGCTGTCACAACATTTGTGTGTTTAACACCATGGATCGGTTTCAGGTGAGACAACTTTTCCACAGATCAAGGGATCATGCATGTAACAAAACACATGAAAGCACATAATATATAATTTAATTATTATGTATCTGATACATCATCATTATCATTATTTAGCAACCATTTTCCATGCTAGCATTGGTAAGATGGTTGTTATTATTATTATTATTATTATTATTATTATTATTATTATTATTATTGAGTGAGAGAGCAGTGCATGCCATCAAAGTGACACTGGGGTACAAATATACGAAGCCCAGTACACCCATCATAACTACCTGTCTGATGAAGGTACACCAGGCACATGCATCACAACTATATGTGCATAACATGGTGATCTCATTTCAAGATAAACAGCACATGACTTTGTAGGTGGGGCCCAGTTAGAATTTTCTTCATGTCAAGTAGCCCATCCCACTCAAATGGTCTCTGAATAAAGGTTGTTTAGGGATGCTGAACGAAATACTCATATTTTCAGAGGTGAATTATTCAAACCCCAAAGAATCCCTCTCAACACATAGCTATGATACTCCTCCACTACTCCTGCTCATGATCAGAGATGCACATATTGTCAGCTATCAAGGGACATGCTCAACTGGTTATGGTCAAACAACTGACAAGCAAATCTGTGGTATTGAGCAGAATATTTGCTGTAGCCCATCTTTTATAGTAAGACAAAGCATGTACATGATAACACTTTCAATCAGTTAAGATCAAAAGCCATGAGAGCCAGTGCCTGGTATTATTATTATTATTATTATTATTATTATTATTATTATTATTATTATTATTATTATTTATTATCATTATTATTTTTATTATTAAGGTGGCGAGCTGGCAGAATTGTTAGCATACTGGGCAAAATGCTTAGTGGCATTTCATTCGTCTTTACGTTCTGAGTTCAAATTCTGCCAAGGTTGACTTTGCCTTTCAGGGTCGATAAAATAAGTACCAGTTGAACACTGGGGTTGATGTAATTGACTAGTCCCCTCCCCCAAATTTCAGGACTAGTGCCTATAGTAGAAAGGCTTAATATTATCATCATTATTATTATTATTATTCCACTGAGGTTGATTTTGCCTTTCATCCTTTCGGGATTGATAAATTAAGTACTAGTTGAGTACTGGGGTCAATATAATTGACTGTCCCCCTTCCCCAAATTCCAGGCATTTTGTGTATAGTAGAAAAGATTATCATCATTATTATTATTGCAATAGAACTCTCCTTAAATGCCTCAAAATACCTAGGTATACTGCTTTATGTTCTAAATCCAAATCCCAAAGTTGGCTTTGCTTTTCTTTCTTCCAGAGTTGATATAATAAGTACCAGTAATTAGTGATACATTTCATTTACTTTATTCCTTTCTCAATAAATTTAGGCCTTTCGTGCCTATGTAGAAAATGAATGGGGGTAGTTAGAAGTTATACTGATGATAAAGCTGAAGTTGGTGACGATTGGGTGAAAATGACAATGATGATGATGATGATGATAGTGTGGGAGGAGGAGGAGGAGGAGAAGAAGAAGGAGAAGAAGAAGAAGAAGAAGAAGAAGAAGATGGTGATTGATGGTAGCGATAATGATGATGGCAATGATGATGATGATGTTCGGGATGATGGTGGGGATTACAAGGACAATAGTTATAATGATATATTGATATTGTTGATGATAATATATTGCTAAAGCTACCAGTGGTGGTGGTAGTGATTGTGTTAACGACAATTATGATAGTGATGGAGATAAGAAGTGAAAGAGACCGACAGGAGATAGAGGGTGGCCAATTAAATTAGATGAAGGAAGAGAGTAATAAAGAAGGAATAGAAGGTGATCGGACGGGGCAGAGAAGGTCAAGAAACCAAATAGAGGATTAAAGAAGATAGGAAATAAAAGAAGCAGGAAAGTAGGGGGGAAGGGGACAAAAAAAAAAAAGAGAATAAGGATATGGAATAACAGTGAATACCAAAAACCAAAAATCATTGATTCTATTGAATATTTTTAAAGCTGAGCAATTCTAGCCAGCAGCCTGATCTAAAAAGTCACCAAAGATAATCAATAAAATCAGCTAAATAGAATATGATATAAGTTCCAGGAACATATTTTCCTGGTAACTATCAGCTATCAGCTGATATCCAAAGCTGACTTATTCCACTTGAAGTAATCATGTAAACAGCATACAATTTCTGAGACATAAATAGTTTGAATTCTTCAAATTTGTGTTAGATTACTTTTACGTTTTGCTACTGGTAAACATTTATTACACTACAAAGTAAACTCTATTGCACTATAAATACCAACGACTTCTTTTTATGCTGTAGAAACAGCAAAAGCATATACCATAGGAATATATATTATTTTACATGAAAAGGCTTATTTTTTCATGTCTCTCAAGTATTCATATCATCAAACTTTCTATATGTACTCAGTAGTAAGCAAAATCTGTAATTTTGAGATTTTGTGATTTTGTAATTTTGTGTGTGTTTATACAGGATATGAGCATGATGTTTTTGTAAAGTTATTGCTATCAAAAAGTCACCAGTCTGCAGATGTAATGGCTTCTGGTTCTTCAATTATAAAGTTAAATGTTTTCCATAATTTTTGACGATTATGTTTAGTTGTTTGATCAGTTCAACAACCAACTCATTGAATCAACATGAAAATGGTTAAGTATTTTACAGACACACCTATCTTTCATGCGATTCCTGGGTAGAATCAGTATGACACAGTGTGTGACAAGCTTGGACCTTAAAATTACAGGTATAATCCCTCCGGTTAGCTTCCACACAATTTCTGCTAGCACAATTTCACTCATAAGACTTGAATTGACCTGAGGTTACAGTAAAAGCTACTTACCTAAGATACCACTTGGTGAGCTTGAACCCAAGGCTTTATAATTTCAAAACAAACTTCTTAACCATTCAGCTGTGTTACAACTACAGTCCAAGCACATGCCTCAGATAGTGACTTGATAAAACAGCAATTTGGTGGTCAAGATGCTGCAGTCATTGCTTGAGATGCTCTCCTAGAACCTGACTCAAAGAAGCAGTTACTTTTGCTATACAGATCATGTTTGAACAAACTTATGATCAAAAAAATTTCAACCATGGCCATCCTATTCTGTTTTTCATGCATAGTGTACCATAGACTACATTATCCAAGAGGTGTTTTTTTAAGGGTGTGATTTGGAGATTTTACTGCTGTATCTTGCACTAAACAACTATTTTGAGACATTCATGCCAACTTGTGCAAGTAGTGTTGTTTCATAGATAATATCATTAAAATATGCCTATCAAAATGTTTTACAATACCATATGGTTAAGTAATTTCAGGAATCCAAAGCAGCTGTTCTTCAGAGAACTGTAATGAAGGTGGTACTGTTAACTTGCTGCTTGGTTCTTTATTGAAATTCATTCTGTTGCATGTATTATGCTTGTGTTTTTCTTGTGGACATTGGTCTGCAAACATTAAGGTTGGGCAAGAGCAATATCAGTCTCACTAATGTAGGAGTGGGAGCTGGAAAAGTCATGAGCACTATCTTTTCTTTTCTAGTTTACTTTTCAGAAAAATAAAGTTTTCAGAAGATTGAGAAAATACTCCTAAGATTGCTAGACTTCTACCCTGAAACTTTTCTTGATGTTTGGAAGGAAGCTTGGAGGAAAGAGTGATAGTGTTTAGAATATATTATAATATTTGAATATTATAAGTGAGACTAAGACAGTGGAACTCAGTGAAAGCTGTGCCATCAAAATGTAAATGCAATTTCAATTCATTTATTTTAATCACAAAATTACAGCAAATTGCAGTGTATAAACGGATAAAGCAAAGAGTTGGGTTAAAGGGTTTGAGAAAAGGACTAAAACTGGCAGTAGAGTTTCAAGAACTCCTAAGTGTGGTTCTTATAACTGAAATAACAAGACAACAATAACAACAACAAAAAAGCAGCTTTCATATGCTCATCAGAATCTATATTATCGCCATGGCAATGTAAGTGTTGGGAGAATAGCGTATGATAATGATAATAGTGCAGCTTACATACTTTTTATCTTCTAGTCTGTTAAACATATACTTTAGTTCAAAACAAAAATTGTCTATCAAATGGATGTTGTTTTTAGTCAGAAAAAGCTAAAATTTGTGAAATACTGATCTCATATTATTACTTGAACATGTTGAAAGCATTAAATAGATAAATAATTAATTTACATATTTATGTTTAATATCTCCTGCCTTTGGCATATTTCCCACATCAGAAGTACTGGGGCATCAACTAATCTCATTCTTTTCTTTTAATGTACGTCCTTGTGCTCAAGTTTGAAAAATCTTTTAAGTCTTTGTGTTAAAGTGAGAAATCAATACCTGAAGTGAATTCTTTAAAGCTTTATATGTGAATTCTTTAAAGTTTTCTTCTAATTGTCATGTTATTTATTAAACAAGAAAAAATTTCCAGCTTCTGGACATGTTCCATCAGGAAATAATGGGATCTCAGTTTTAGAGGAAGCATTACAGTTAAAGCTATAAGAATTTATTTTTGAAACTTGCATTGATCATCTATGTAATTTAATACATATGTAGAGCCATCTTAATTTCTGCTAAGTTTGGAATGTTATTTGAAGTATTGTTTGAAAATAATAACTGAATAACAGTAAATTGTTGTTAATCTGGTGATTGTGAGGGTACTACTACTACTACTACTACTACTACTACTACTGGTACTGCTGCTGTTGTTGTTGTTCATTGTAATGTGGTACTGGTGTTGCTCATGTTGGTGGTGTGTAACAAATGCTTTTATACAGAGTTAGTCAACCAAACATCTAGAAGTGACTTACTGAACCAAAATACAAAATATGTCATGATGTTCTCTAGCCTGGAACCAGACTGTATCTTCTATCATCCTGTAATTGATTGTAACAAATATAATGTGATCTAGATAGGCTTCGTTTCCACTCAGTACACAATGTTTGCAGAGTTGGGTGGTGATGACAGCATTAACAATACAGGCAGAGTTGGGGGATGATAACAGAGATAATATAATGATGGATAATACTAATTTGCTATCTTTGTCATTAAAGTGTCTGCTTCTCTATTCTACCATGGACCAGTAAAAAAGAAAAGTCCACACATTTTGTTTGTCACAATCCTAATGTCATTTCATTTATGAAGCACAACATTCTCAGATTTGATATCATCACTTCTTTCTATGTTTTCTGTTCTCTATTCTCAACTCTCTGTGTGTTTTCAGTTATCAGTATTAACTTCTACTTAGCATTTTTTTTTTACTCATCAGATATCATCCTTTCATAGTATGCATATATCTGTATAGCCAACTCTCCTACACACATCAACAGGTAGATAAGACTCTAAAATTAGTAGGTTAATGCTGATCAACATCATATATAAATCAGGTTTGAAAATAGTATATAAGATATTGTATTTTCCAGTATATAAATCAAATTTTTGCTGACCAAAATTTTCAGCCCAAAAAATGGCAGGTCATCATATACCCCAAGATGACTTTGGAGGACCAAAAATTCTGTGTTAAATGCAGCAGGATTTGGAAAGATAGTGATATTTGAATGTTTACACATGTTTACACTATATACTACATCGGTCTTCTTGAGTATGTGGTGCATTGCTGTACTTGAGAAGACCCACCCACCAAAACAGAATTGAGATCTTAAAAACTAAGGTGCCACATAGAAAGCATTGGTGATGGTGCCATGTAAAAAGCACCCAGTACACTCTGTGGAGTGGTTGACATTAGGAAGAGCATCCAGTTAAAGAAACCAAATCAAAACAGAATATGGAACCTGGTGTGGCCCCTGACCTTGCCTGTTCCTGCCAAGCCATCCAACCCATGCCAACATGGAAAACAGACGTTAAATGATAATGATGATGATGATGATCAGTATGATAGAAAATATAGTACATATAGCAAGGAAAGAAGAATTAATATCTTTATGGAAAAATAAACTTTCAATTTCTATGCTTTCATAACTTTGCTACAGTGCTAAATTACATTCATTTAAGTTTTTCAATAATACAGAGCTACCACAACCTCCTTAAATAGTTTGTACCTAGCTTTAATAACTGCTTTATCCTAAGAATCTCTTAAATGTATTCAATAGTAGAAAATTTACAAAAAAAAAAAAAAAAAAAAAAAAAAAAGAAAAACGAAAAGAAAATCAGTGATGACTAAACATGCTGCTCACCATTTGATAAAGCTGTGTATATCCATTGCATTTTATGCCTAGATACTTTCTTAACTCATGCTTAACTCACTTGCAATCAGTCTTTCATGTAAATTAATATTGTGCATTCAATTAACTACATTCAACTCATCATATCAATTCATTCTTCTCAAGCCAATGCAGATGCTCCTCCACATCTTTTTATCATCATCACCGTTTTATCATCATTATCGTCGTTATCATTGTCGACGTCGTCATTGTCATCGTTATCATCATCCTCTTAGTGCCTAATTTTTTTGTTTGCATAGGCTACATGGAATTCGGTGAAGTAGATTTTCTATGACCTTGTGCTCTTCTAGTTACCTATTCTCCCGGATTTCCAAGCAAGATAATATTTCCCCACAACTACACATACTTCCATGGAAGATTGGAAACAAATGACACTGCTTTTATGATGGGAACACTAATTTGCAGCTATATGAAGAAAAAGAGGCACAAACACACACATATTTATATATATATATATAAACTGATGTAAGATCCAAAGATCGAGATGTAGGAAGAAATTAGCTTCAAGCAATCCATAGTAAATATATAAACCACCTTTCAGAAACAATAGTTGTTTGTTGAGGTAGAAGGTTGTGGATTTTCCTGTATTGAAGTACGATAAGTTGGAAAAAATTCTTTTTATATTTCTGTACCTCTTTGTGACAATGTAAACTTTCATTTAATCAAGATACCCTTGACCTGATGAGTAGCCTGCAGCATACACCTCACTTGGCTATTTACCACTTCTGAGGTTCTGCTTGCTATGAAACATTTGTAACCTGGAACTTACCTACTCCAATCCTTAACTCTTGCATGTATATATATATATAAGATATTGGTATCTAGAAGACCCAAAGAGTGGCAGGTAATACTAAATGCTAAGGACAGACCATAGTTAAACTTTTGGTTCAATCATGATACGAGTGAGGAGTTTAATGTAGGGCATGTATTAGCCTGCATATATATTAGACAAGAACAGATAACAAAGCTAAGGCTGTGAGGAGTTTTCAGGACCATTTATAAGGAAAGAGATATAGTCTTACAGCTGTTTCTGGGATATCCCTTCATCAGAGGCAATGTGAGAGAGGTTTGAGTTCGAAATAAGGAAATCATTATGGAAAAGGAGATAGGGAGAATAGAGGGAAATAAGAGAATGAAAGTAGAAATAACATAAAATATTGTCATTGCAGTTCCATTATTCGAATAAAGTGGTGTATAGAAGTGATAAAAAAGTTTCCTGTACATGGTATATAAGTTCTTATAGTAGTTCATGTTTAGTCATTTCAAAGTGTGGAACTGAGGATTCTGTGTTGCCCATTCGAAGGGGTTTTGTGGTGTGAATAAAAATTTGAGAATGTATTGGTAGTATTTGTGGACAAAAATAAAAAGGATAAAAGAGTAATGATAATAAAAAGAGAGAGAAAAGAAGAGGGAGAGAGAAGAAATAATGAAGAAAGGGTGACAGAGGTGAGAAAAGAAGTGTTAGTTGGTGGTCAAGATAATGTGAGGGGCTGGGAGAAGAGTGGGGGAGGGGTGGATAGGAAGAGATGGGAAGGTAATGAGCGAATTAGTGTGAGATATATGGGTAGGGGTGATATGATAGGGCTGTATTAAGGGATGGGTAGAGAAAAGGTATGGATGGGGTGATACCAAGGTAAATAGTAGTTTTAGTAATAAAATTCAAAGTGGAGGGAAGAATACAAGGATGTCAAAATTTCTATAAATAGATGTATGAGATAAGTTGTTGTGATAGGTAAGAATCAGAGAGGAGGAATGAAGGTATGACATACGTATGCTCGCACCCACATACATATACATGTGTGCATATGCATACATACATATACACACATACATATTGTTGGCACTCCGTCGCTTATGACGTCGAGGGTTCCAGTTGATCAGATCAACGGAACAGCCTGCTCATGAAATTAACGTGCAAGTGGCTGAGCACTCCACAGACACGTGTACCCTTAACGTAGTTCTCGGGGATATTCAGCATGACACAGTGTGACAAGGCTGGCCCTTTGAAATACAGGCACAACAGAAACAGGAAGTAAGAGTGAGAGAAAGTTGTGGTGAAAGAGTACAGCAGGGTTCACCACCATCCCCTGCCGGAGCCTTGTGGAGCTTTAGGTGTTTTCGCTCAATAAACACTC
>NC_068983.1:93444353-93445819 GCF_001194135.2 Octopus bimaculoides
ATATATATACATGCATGTACCCACATTCATATACATACATACATAAAAATACATGCACATACATTTACACACACACATGTATCTGCTTGTTTGTCCAAATATGTAGTATTAAATGATCACGATCCTTGAAGTAAGAGAGGGGAGTTAAAGAATTAAAGATTAAAAATTAAAATGGAGATAAGGGAAAGTTAAGTAGGGTTCTTGGGAATTACCTAAGGGATGTTGTGGATATAAGCTGTGTGGTTATTTAGGTTGCATCTAGATTTGTGGTAAAATTTGAAGGTATGTAAAAAGTGGTGGTTGCATGAACCTAAGGCTTCATTATATTTATTCAGTAGTTTCGAGGAGTTGTGTTTTAAAAAGTGGAATGCCTCTTTTAGGCATAGCTTACAGGTTAAGTGTTGACCTTGGTATGGAAGCCCTGAATCTATTATGGACCATGACAAAATGTAGGGAATATTTCTATTTTTGAGATGATGTATGTGACTAGCGAGTGTTGTGGATTTACTGTGTTTCTCATATCTAAAAGAATTGGGATGAGCGGCATCTCACTGTTAAAATTTATGGTTGACTCTATATATACAGCTGTAGGATTGTGTAATGTGTTGAGGACAGTGCATTTATAAATTACGTAAGAATTACATTACAATGGGTTTGTAGAGGGCAGATGGATGTAGGACGGGTTGAACTCAAACATTTACCTCTCTCACATCGCCTCTGATGAAAGGATATCTATGATATCCCAGAAACAGCTGTAAGACTATATCTCTTTCCTTATAAATGTTCTGAAAACTCCTCACAGCTTTGACTTTGTTATCTGTTCTTGTCTATATATATATATATATATATGTATATATATATATATATGAATAGAGATGTGTTTATGTGTTTATATATGAATATAGATGTGTTTATTTACATGGCACTCCATTTGTTATGACGACAAGGGTTCCAGTTGATCCAATCAACAGAACAGCCTGCTCGTGAAATTAACAGACACATGTATCCTTAACATAGTTCTCAGGGAGATTCAGCATGACACAGAGTGTGACAAGGCTGGCCCTTTGAAATACAGGTACGATAGAAACAAGAAGAAAGAGTGAGAGAAAGTTGTGGCGAAAGAGTACAGTAGGGTTCACCACCACCCCCTGCCAGAACTTTGTGGGCTTTAAGTATTTCCGCTCAATAAACACTCACAACACCTTTGCTGGGAATGGAAACCATGATCCTATGACGGTGAGTGCACTACCCTAACCACTGGGCCACTGTGCCTCCATATATATATGCATACATACATACATACATATATATATACATACATATATATATATATATATATATATATTATATGTATGTATGTATGTATGCATATATGGTGTATGTGTGTGCATGTATATATGTGTGTGTGTATGTATATATATATATATATATACATACATACATATATATATATATATATATATATA
>NC_068983.1:93446105-93450620 GCF_001194135.2 Octopus bimaculoides
ATGTGTGTGCATGTATATATGTGTGTGTGTATGTATATATATATATATATATACACACACATACATACACACAGTAAACCTCTATCTGTTTTGAACTACCAACTTCCCACACAAGGATTTGGTCAACCCAGGGCTACAGTTGAAGACAATTGGCCAAAGTGCCATGTAGTAGAACTGAACCCAGTACCCCATGACTAGAATGCAAACTTCTTAACCACAAACCCATAAATATTTCAGTTTTTTTTTTTGTTTTACAGTGGCAATTTTTACTTTAAGCAAATTCTATTATTTGACTTCAAATACCTGAAAGTGATTAAAGTTATATTATTACTTTTTTTAAATTGCTTGAAATCACCCAAAAATTACTTGTGAGATAGTAACTTGTCTGAAACAGTCACTTAGTAAATCTAGAGATACATTGTTGTTTGACCATCAGTGACCGATGAATGAACTGTCTGGGGAAGAGTTAATGAAAGATAATTCGAAGTCAAAGGTATTTTATTGAAGGCTGGTACGTTCTTTAAATGTCTCCCAACAGAGTCAGGCACTTATATCAGATTTTAAGCTCGATTAATTAATGTTTGAAATTGTTGTTTGACATATTATATGAAATTGCTAATATAAATTGGATTGCTGCCAAAAATGAAGAACATCAAACAATTACCTCATGCAACTCAGATGGCAGTTTCTTTTCTTTTTAGAAAATATTTTTGAATTACAAACTCTTACTAATATCTGTAATTTGATTGAGGAAATGTCCAGTATCAATGTGCAGTTATTTACCTGTATCCTGTATTCTTTGGCTGGTCCGCTAGTAAATATTAGAATTTTTGTTTGTTTTTGCTGGGAGAAAGTTTTTAAATTTTTTTTGTTTTCATACTGTTGATAGCATTTCTTTCTATGCAGATAATAAATATAGCAAGGTTTATTACATTTGAATTTTAATTACCCTTCAAAATATGTGACTCTAATGCCATTCACAACAACTTTTTCATTGGTTGTAATACAAGTATTGCTGTGTTTTTCTTAAGACGATTTTGTGTCAGGCATTTATTCTTTACATAAATATGCTGACATGTTTGCAATATTCTGAAAGTTAATAAAGAGATACTAAATAGAATTTGTGCTGTGTTTGAACTGAGAATTCAGTGAATATGTTTTATTTTTATGTTTTGTTGTTTTTCTTGTTTAAGAATTAATTTGAAATGAAATTCAGCGATAAATTAATTAGCTTAGATTTTAACTCTATTGAAAATAAAGAAAAAATTGAAAGCAGAAAATCTAGAAAATCATTTAGTGGAAGAAAGCTGTAGAGCAGTTTTTGGACAATTTATTTCAAGAAGTTGGGTGGGGAGAACCATTTCAAAATATTCATTGACTTCAAAAATGGCAGAAGAAAATGGGAAGAAATCAACCCAGAGAGAGGTGGGAATGGATTGGAAATACTTTCAGAAAATCTTTATTTGAGAATTAATGAGTTGACATTAAAGAGTGATCTAAAAAAAAGTTACAACAAAATTTAGCTTATCTATTTTAGAGTTTAATGTTGAGAATCACAGAAAGTGAGTATAGAAAAGTGTATATGTTGAAATGCAATATATACATACAAACATACATACATGCATACACATTCTCACACATACATGCACACATACACATATATAAATACATATATACGTGTGTTTGTTTGTATGCACATACACACACATACACTCATACAGAATGCCTTCTTCAACATTAAGAAACTGGAATTATTGTGGTTCTGATAAAATATGTAGTAAATGACTGCACATATGTTGACACACAGCGGGAACGCCGTCTTTTTTTAAAGGCGGTGCTCCAGTATGGCTGCAGTCAAATGACTGAAACAAGTAAAAGAGTAAAACAGAGTATATTCACAAACAAATAAATACATAACTATACATCTCTCTCTCTCTCACCCTCTCTCTCCCTCTGTTTGTCTGTTTAGCTATCTATCTATCTCTATATACAGAGAGATAAAAAAAAGTAAATAAAGTTGGAAAGGCTCATAAGTATATTTTAGAGACTGTTTAGTAACATACATTTTGCAAATTTATTTACTTTTTTAACTATAATTTTTGATTTGTATGAACTCCTAACCACTTTTCATCTATCTATCTAGCTAGCTAGCTAGATAGATAGATACACACACACACACACACATACCTAAATAACAAAAGACAGAAAACAAGCAAATTACAAGGGATGTTCACAATTAATATTATTAGGTTTACACACAAGGAAGGAATAAGTGTTACAGAGTAAAAGTTATAAAATTTCAGGTTTAGTCCTTTGTTAAATGCTAGAGGAGAGTGCAGGAGAGCCTGGGAAGAGAAGAGAGGAGTTAATAAGGGAGAAAACCAGGAAAGTAGTCCACATAGGTTAGGTTCACACATATATATGTGTGTGTTTGTGTGTGTGTTTGTGTGTGTGTGTGTGTGTGTGTGTGTGTGTGTGTGTATGTATGTATGTGCATGTGATTGTACATACTTATGCATGAATGGACACATGTATACATGCTTATATGTATTTATGTATGTGAAACACAAGTGCAAAATAATGATTATATATATAGAGCAGTGGTATCAAAACCCCTCATACACCAAAGGAACCAATAATCGGGGCAAAACCACATATGGGTGTGGGGATGTGAAACCCCACCACCCTGAAGAAATCAGCCAAAGAAGTGCAAAATTATGGTGATGTTCCAGTGTGACCACAGCCGCATGGCTGAAATGAATAAAAGAATAAAAGCATATATATGTGTATAATGTCAGTGTTCCACACTGGCATGAATTGGACAGTTTGTCACAGTTAAGTAATTTATTTGAACATGCTACCTTTCTAGATATATTGGAGGATGCTGTCTTGTTTGTACTTACATTTTTGGTATAGTTTTTTAGCATGAGAAAGTGATGTGGCTACGGCCCTGATATTATTATAATCTTCTAGTTTCAAATGAGTCATAATAAAGAACACCAAGAAATATGAAGACACAGGTTAAAATTGACAGCCACATTTATTTTTCCACTAATAGAACATACAGCAAACTGGTGCAACATGAATAATATTGTTAACAAAAATACATTGGTTCCTCATGCAGCTTGTATATGATAATGTGTGCGGAAAAAGCACAAAGCATGGCATCAAAGATTTCTGCTGACCACCCTCTCCTCTCTGAGGATGCTTAGAGGAAATTCTTTATTTATAGCTGTCAGTAGGCTCAAAATGCACTGTGCTTTTCTGGTCTTGCAAGTGGTTTGATTGGATAACTTAAAGCATCTAATCAGCATGAACGAATTTGGCCATATGACCTTTTGTAGAAAACAGGCGAAATACATCACTTTGCACTCTTTAAGTCTAAACATGCTACAGTTTCTCTGGTCAGCTGTTTTTCTCAACTCTAGTAACTTTACAACTGTGTGTAGGGCACATTTTATTGAGGCCCCAGCATTAAAGAAGTTGTCATGTCCTCAGCAAGATCAAGGAGTTCGCTATACACAATGTTGTCTCTGTCTAATCACCAGTTATTTTACAGAGCACACTGAATGTGTTTTATTGTGGTACTAGCACTAGAGAGCTTCCTTGGTTCCCTGTAAGATCTGTGTCTATTTAGTCTCGTTTCTTTTAAAAGCTGGGATTGAGAGTGTGAATAGAACAGGAGTGATGATCAAAAGTGTAAGTATGGCAGAAGAGTGCTAGAGTATTTACAGGGAGGGTGTGTGTGTGTGTCTGTGCGTGTGTGTGTGGGTGTGTGGATGAAATGGAATAAAAAGAAAAAAACACCTGCATGTTGGTGGTTGGGAGTTAGTAGCTAGCAGGAGCAGATGCAATTGCATAAAAGGTATGTCATTGCAAGAGAGAGTGAGTAATGGATAGTAACAGAGATGGTAAGAGAAGCCGATGTCATCTAAAAAATGGACGAGTGGGAGAGAATCTGTAGAATTACACACACACACATACACACACATGCCCATATGTACATACATATATGCATACATTCATATATACATACATATATCTATGAATATAGAGATAGGTTAGGTTAGTGGGTAATGCAACATAAACAACATTGTAGAGATCAGTCTGTAATGAAAGAGAAACAGCTATAACAGTATACTTTCTATTTATGTATGAGCATATAACACTGTACTATATAAACAAACACTCTTGCTTTACTTACTGCATGTACTCTGTGACCTACATAACTGTAGATTCCAATCAAATGACATTCAGACTATAATACAAGTCCTCACAGTTTCCATTTGGATATTGAGGAATACATACGATGTTCTAAATACAAAATACTCGTCTAATTCATATATATTTATCTCTCTCTACACACACATCTTAATCTAAGAATACAATATTATAAATCTATTACAGCTGATTTTACTGATGAGTTTCACACTGGATATAAGATAACTGGATGGTTATCAAATACATATGCTCTTCAGATATAATATGTGTATGTATATATATATATATATATAT
>NC_068983.1:93453836-93456500 GCF_001194135.2 Octopus bimaculoides
ACACCATTTCGAGCGTGGCCGTTTTCGTGCGGGTGACACGTAAAAGCACCCACTACACTCTCTGAGTGGTTGGCGTTAGGAAGGGCATCCAGCTGTAGAAACTCTGCCAAATCAGACTGGAGCCTGGTGTTGCCATCCGGTTTCACCAGTCCTCAGTCAAATCGTCCAACCCATGCTAGCATGGAAAGCGGACGTTAAACGATGATGATGATGATGATGATGATGTTGTACTTGGGGATAGTCATATTGCCAGTTTAGCCAGTATATATATATATCTGTCTATGCATGTGTGTATGTATATATATATATATATATATATATATATATATTATTACAAATTTGGGATATTTACTAATAGATAAGCAACTCCTATTTCAAAATAACCTCATGGTATGGTATATGTAGAGAAAATTAAATCAAATAAAATAATTAAAATAACATAACATAAAATTAGTTAAATAAATATATTTTATCTGTGGGGAAAGAAGGTAATTGCTACACAAGTAATCACTACACATATTTCTGCACTGGTGGAGTGTGTATTAAGGCTATACTTAATCCACCATGCATCCTCAGGCTATGTATACTATTATTATGTACGGGTAAAAGTTAAAAATTAAAAGTTAAAAATCATATTAAAAATAAAAATTACAAATATATTTAAAAATATAAAATACCTAAAGTACAATTAAGATATATATTGAAATTCTCTACCTCAGGAAATTTTAATGATTAAATTAGAAACATATCAAATCTTATAATATATCTAAATAAATATTATAGAAATTGATAATTTAGTGTAAACTATAGCCTTGCCAATATTAGTATAATAAAACATATTTATATCAAATGTGAGTTAATAGTCTAGAATAAAGATTAATTAGTAAATATAACTACTTATGTTAGAAACTTAGTGAATAAAAGAAGTAAAAAAGGTAGATTACTTTACGACATAAGGTATTATGGGAATTGGGCATAACATAAAAGAATAAAATGAAATACTCTGAAAAATACTCTAAAAATAATATTATAAGAGAGGTTGAAGTCAAGGGGAGATAATAACTAGAAATGAGGCTATAATCATAAAGCTAGCTATAAATGGAGTTTTAAAGTGTTGTAGATTTTGAGATGTATGTTACATAAATGTGGCCTGTCTATTCATTTAAAGGTAATCTTGTTTAATAAATTCTTAGTTCATAATATATAATACTACTATAAATACTATTAAAACATCTAGTAACTATATTCATCATAAGTGTGTGGAGATGATATGCTGGGGTGGGGGTTAATTTATATATTTTTTCATTTTATTATACGTAAATCTATTCCTATGTCGGCATTTTATTCCTCTCTTCATTACTGTTTAATAATAATTATTTCGAGTTATTATAATTAATCCAAAAATCGTAGAGAAAAGACAACAAAAGAAAAACAACAAAGCGAGGACAAGATGCATGCAAAGTATTAATAAGACGCTCAGAGAAGGAACCAAAGAGTGGCTGTTTTATGTTTTGAGTGAAGCTCTTCTCCGGAAACAGGAGACATAGAAAAGTCCAAAAGAACAGGAAGAAGAAGGAAAAAAGTTCGCCAACAGTCCACATGTAGTTACATTTTGGAATGAGCAGAAGTAGATGGACAAAGAGAAAGTGCTTTCTGGGGCAGGAAAGTATGAAGAATGGTTGGTATCTGTATGTATGTGCGGCTGTGTGTGCAGTGATATGTGTGTGTATGTGTGATAGTGTGTATACATATGTGTGTATATATATGTATATGTATATATGAATAAATAAATAAATAAATATATATATATAAAGTGTAGTATATTGCCACTTAAGTGTGGCTGACCCCTAGGGGTGGATGTTACTGTTGCTTTTAGCCCCAGGAGGACATCTCCTCCAGCTGGCTTATCGACACACGACTGTGTCCTGTTTGCCAAGGGAAGTTATCCCTCTCACCTCGATCAGCAGCACGAACGTATCCGGATTTCAGGGTTATTTCCCTTCGTCGGCGTTCGACAGCTGATGACCTTGGTGAGAGAGACAAAAACCTGGCAAATTTATATCTTCTTTTCCAGTGAAATTCTTCACTGATATTGAAAAGGTGAAAACAAGCAATGTTAATTCTCTAGGCATCACATGAATAACATAGACAAACACATGAGTGTATAAAGTACCATACAGCATAAATTCTTGATTTTCTTAAAAGTATCTCTGCTTCTAGAGGATATGTCACAATTAATAAATGGAAATTGAGACCAGATCCATATGAGAAAGGGTGATGGTCTCCTCAATCCTGAATTCTCTATAGTTGATAGACTGAATATATATATATATATAGGTTTAGATTTAGATTCAAGATTGAATATGGTACTTATGTTTAGGCACCAGAATATAGTATGGTATGGTATTATACAAAAACCATTCCAAAAAACTAGGTGATCAAAAAATCAAAATAAGCAACACGGATTTCAAAGATGATTGCAATACGCACGTTTCATGCTACTCCATTTATTTAAGTAATGCGAGCATTACATTAAATGCAATATGTAGAGCAATCTTCAGCTGCAGGAAAATGCAGAAAATTACAGTAGAATAGACATATTATAATTGTGGCAACATTTCAAATCCAAGTGGGAGGAAGAATACATAAAAATCCATCTTGACA
>NC_068983.1:93456910-93459212 GCF_001194135.2 Octopus bimaculoides
AGTATTGTTTTACAGATATCAATATTAGTTTAACCAATATTTTAACAATAAGAGGTATGCTAATAAAATAAAAAGCATGAAGTAATGTCAGTATTGAATTCAGAGGCTATAGATAAGGTGTAAAGTCTAAGGATATTAAGTATATTGGGTTCATGAAAATTATTTTGAATTATTTTAAAAAATTATTTAAAAATTTTAGCTGATATATATAATAATACTATTTAGAAGACACATAAAATTTAAGCTTTATTTTTATAATGTGAAGAAAAAATTAGTATAGGATTTATATTAGTTTATGGGTTTACTAAGGTTTAAGGGACAGAAAAAGAAAAAAGAATATTAGGAATTAACAAGGACATCCAATACAGGAACCTGATGATTGATTAAAAGTTTCATTAGCCATGGATTTGTTTCAAGATGGGCTAATTAAAAATATTAATTGAATAAGGATTAGATTAATTTTGGGCATAAGGATTAGATTTATTTAAGTAAAAAATACAAAATAAACAAGACACTATTGCTGTAAGCCCTGGAATAATGTAATAACAACAATAATAATGATTCTTTTAAAGTCAAGCAATAAATAACGTAAAAACTTATGAAAAT
The DNA here is from genome assembly GCF_001194135.2 of Octopus bimaculoides. NCBI lineage: Eukaryota > Metazoa > Mollusca > Cephalopoda > Octopoda > Octopodidae > Octopus > Octopus bimaculoides. The sequence goes on from NC_068983.1 coordinate 93,457,517, forward strand.
TTTCTATTCTTATAAGCTATATAGGGTTAAGATACATATTGAGAAACTAACAGCAATAGCAGAAGTGGTGTGAAAGAATATCTTCTATGGAGTAGATTTTAAATCCTATTTATCACAAATGAATTAAATGTAAAGGTGAGAGATCAGGAATATATGTTATAAAGGTTCAATTTCCAATTTAAAATATGTGCTAATTAATAGCCCTGTAAATTCCATAAAACGAAAATTGGAAGTTAAATACAAACAATAAATGTTAATTATAAATTGGATAAATATAACAATAATATTAGGGATAAAAATCCAAATTTACAGGTAAAAACTCAATTCAATTCAATTTATTAAAAATTTAAATTAAACTAAGTTTCACAGTATAAAATATAAATATATAGTTTAAACTTAGTTTAAATTGTATTTTAAATGAAAGATTCGTTAAAATTAGTTTTTGCATATAATATTTCTGTTAGTTTACATTATAATAAACGTAAAGTTAATTATGGAACGTTTATAACTTTGATGTGGAGGTGCAATGGCCCAGTGGTTAGGGCAGTGGACTCGCAGTCATAGGATCGCGGTTTCGATTTCCAGACCAGGCGTTGTGAGTGTTTATTGAGCGAAAACACCTAGAGCTCCACAAGGCTCCAGCAGGGGATAGTGGCGAACCCTGCTGTACTCTTTCACCACAACTTTCTCTCACACTTACTTCCTGTTTCTGTTGTGCCTGTAATTCAAAGGGTCAGCCTTGTTACACTGTGTCACGGTAAATATCCCTGAGAACTACATTAAGGGTACACATGTCTGTGGAGTGCTCAGCCACTTGCACATTAATTTCAAGAGCAGGCTGTTCCATTGATCGGATCAACTGGAACCCTTGACGTCGTAAGCGACGAAGTGCCAACAACAACATAACTTTGATATTTTTAATAATATTTTTCTATCTTAATATAATAAGTATTTTATATACATTCATTTGTTATTTATTGTTGGTTGATATATACATTCTCTTATTATTATTATTGCTGTAATTTGACCTGAAGATTAGCTATATTTTTGAATAGAATTGATTTTCGATAGTTTTAGTCATTTCATTATCTTTACCTTATGATATTTACTTTGTATTATAGTATACTTATTTATTGTGCTTTTACTTATTAATTTTCTATATGTGACTGTGGATTTTCATCGCTGAGTTCATGAACCTTGGTTCTTTTCTCTAAAACTATATATATATACTACTGCCGTTTAGCCCTAGGAAGCTGGACCTAAAAGGGTAAAGGATTATCAATTTATTAATTTATTAATAAATTAATAATAATAATTTTTGTGGTGAAGCAACTGTTGCTGATCCCTTAATTATGTTTATATATATATATTTATATATATATATATATTTATATTTATACTGAGGGTAATAAATTGAATATTAATTTAATTAATATCAATTTAAAACCAGTGGCCTAGCGTATAAAAAAATCTGAAAATTCAGAAAAATTGTATTACATGCGCATAAGAAGGGATGACCACGAAGTGGACATCTGATATGCTAGAAAGAGGTCATCAACAGCCCAACCACAAAGAAAAATAATGTTCTCCAGAAAAAATTCAGCAAACACCAGAACATAAGCGGGCAAGACAAATGGAAAATATACAAAGTAAAGAATTAAGAATTAAGAATATAATATATATATATGTATATATA
>NC_068983.1:93460001-93462081 GCF_001194135.2 Octopus bimaculoides
TATATATATTCTTTCAGTCTCCATTTACCAAATCTGCTCATCAGACTTTGATTGGCCTGGGGCTACAGCATAAGGCATTCACCCAAAGTAGCATGCAGTGAGACTGAACCCAGAACTGTGTAGTTAGGAAGCAAGCTTCTTGCCATACACACCCCACTGCACCTACAGCCACACCTGTGCATATAGTCATGTCTACACCTAATATTTCACATATATTTGTTCATTATATTTTTAATAATAAACACTGAGAGGAAGTTTTTGCCTACTAATTGCATGGATAAACTGTGTTAATCAAAAGTTTACATATACCAGACCCTGAAACTTTACTGAATGTATATTTAACATCCCAAAAGTAGCCTTGGAGGTACATTTCATTAGCTATGTAATTGGCATAACGAGTTTGAATTGATTGATTCAACTTTGTCTATATTTGGTAGTGTTGGATACATAAAGTTGAAAGAGGTCTTATAATTGTACCTTTCACTCATAATTAATGAACTATTTCTAATTTTCTCTGAATGCAAGATACAAATAATTACAATTTAATAATATACAATTAAGCAACATCTCATAATTAGATATTTTTATTAAATAAGCATTTCAAAATATATATAGACACAGGCATATATACATATGATATATATGTATGTATGTATGTATATATATATTTTTCCTATATATATATATATATATATATACATATATACATATATATATATACATATATGCATACACACACATATATACATACATGCATGCATAGACATATGCATATACATATATATACACACATACATATGTACATGCATACTCATGTATATATATATATATATATATATATATATATATTGAGAGAGAGAGAGAGAGACAGACAGAGATAGAGAGAGAGAGAGAGAGATAATAATGAAGCATGAAGAGTTATACATCTTAAAATTCATATTTATTCACTAAGGACCCAAAGACACTTATTCAGCAGAAACACATTTTGGAGTGTATGTAATATGAACAAAATGCTTTTCAATAAATAAATTTCAAAGACATATAACTTTCCTTTATTCATTATTATGTCTTGATAATATACCCTGTACTCTACTTGAAATCCATTGAGGCAAACTCAGGATTTACCTTTCAAAAAAAGAACAGTTTAACTGTTTATTCTAAATGATTCTAAATGTTTCCTGTTATTTGATGTAATGAGCCAAGTCTGTGTTTTATCAGAGTGTCAAGTTATCTGCCTAGATTTAAAATCCGTATTCCTTTGCATTTTAGGTGTGACTGTGTGGTAAGGAGCTTGCTTCCTAACCACATGGTTTGGGTTCAGTCCCACTGCATGGCATCTTGTGCAGATGTCTTCTACTATAGCTTTAGACCACCCAAAGTCTTGTGAGTGCATTGGTAGAGAGAAACTGAAAGAAGCCTGTCATATATATGTATCGATCTATTTATGTGTATGGGTGTATGTGTGTGTGTGTGTGTGTGTGTGTGTGTGTGTGTGTGTGTGCATTTAAGCCCCTCCACCACCACTACTTGACAACTGGTGCTGGTGTGTTTGTGTCCCAGTAACTTAGAAGTTTGGCAAAAGGGACCAATAGTGTAGGTACCAGGCCCTAAAAATTATGTACTGATGTCAGTATATTCTACTGAAAATTCTTCAAGGTGATGCCCCAACATGGCTACAGTCTAATGACTGAAACATGTAAAAGATGAAAGATACACACACAGAAATATACATGCATATATCTACGATGTATATATACATATATATGGATATTATCATAATTTTAACATTCACTTTTCCATGCTTGCATGAGTCAGATGCAATTTTTCAAACCAGATTTTTGTACAGCCTAATGCCCTGCATGTTACAAACTCCCACATAATTCCACATATGATAATATTTCCTTATGGTTGGACATGTTTACACAGAAGATTGAACACAAATTGCACCATTTCTGTTATGGTAACACCAGTTCAAAACTATTGCATGATGCCAATTCAGTGAAGCACAAACACAAATACATACACTCACACACATTCACACACACACACTCACATGAGTGTGTGTGTGTCTTTATATATA
>NC_068983.1:93462091-93464759 GCF_001194135.2 Octopus bimaculoides
TAGATTGATAGATAGATAGATAGATAGATAGATAGACAGACAGATAGATATCTTTCTTTATTAGCCACACAGGGCCAAGCGCAGAGGGGGAAAAATACAATGTAGAGCTTTTCTTTTTGAAAGAAAAATAAAGGAGGAAAAAATTCCAATCAAAAGGGATCATGTAAAAAAAATATCCAATCAAAAGGGATCATGTATCACAGAACAGAGTAAAAATGTGAAAAACAGATTAGGTTTATCCGTGGAAAGAAAAGCCTATGAAAAAGACCACAGTAACCTCCAGCAGGGTGGGAAAAAAACACATGAGAGCAAAGTGTTCTCTCTCTCTTTTTTGATTTACAGGATGATGCTCAAAGTGGTTTTGCCATTCGCACATACCATCTGTGCTACATTGATCCACTTTTATTGAATCTTCCATGAGACAAAACTTGCCTCTCTATTCTCACCTTCCTTTTCAAGTGGTACTTGAAAAACTTGATGAACTATTGGCCTGAGAGGAAAGTGTTTGTCTCTAAACCTTTCGCTCAAGTCCACCACACACATTCTTTCACCATGGCCACCAGTATGATGAAAACTGCCTTGCCTTCCCGGTTAAGGGAAAGTGGCAGAGCAATTTTCATGATAGACTTGGCTGACAACCAAGTTCGTCCCACACATGATAGCAGCCGTTCAGCATAATCCCACAGGTCCGAAATGGTTGAACACATCATGAGTGTGTGCAGAACGGTTTTGTCACTCTGACTGCATCTCAGGCATGTTGGTCAGGTGTATCTCGAACCATGCCTGTAGAGCTTATCTCGAATAGGTTATTCTTCCCAATAGCACTGCTAGGCCAGAGATCTCTGGTGATTGTTCATGGGTCCCAGTCCGAAAGTTGTCCTGATCAGGCAGGTCAGGTGTTCCTTGTTGATGCCAAGAATGTCGTCACACCTCCCCTCCACTAATCCTCTATAGAACGCCTTCATGGAATTGAAGTCGCACAAGTTTGGTCCCGAACGACAGAGTTGCTTGAGGGTAAGGTAGCACTCATGGTGCCATTTGCCTAGCCTCGGTCTCTGTTTGATCCATGATTGCAGTTCAGCTAAAGAGATGAGTTGTGGGAAAGTGCACCTCACAAATGACAACCACACCTGTTCATCATTGTCTATGAAGTCCTGTAGATGTCACAATCTCAGCGTATGTCTATACATCATCAACCACGGCATGCCCAGCCCTCCATTTAGCAGGTGTTAACAGCAAATGGATCACCTAAACATCGGAATGCTTCCCTTCCACAAAAAACAGAAGAGTATGTGTTCCAGTTTGGTGATGGTAGGGTCGGGACAAGGCACAACGATCAAACAGTAATTGATGACAGATGCGATGTACGCGTTTGCCACTACTGCTCGACCTTTTAGGGATAACTTCTTCTTGGCCCATTGCTGGGTGAGAGTGGCCACGCTACTTGTTATCTCATTCCAGTTCTTCTCCATTTGGAGGTCTGGACCGAACCAGACCCCGAACAATATAATTGGTCCGTCAGTCCAGCGTCCCACGATGGAGATGCTGTTAGATGGCATGGGCTTGCTTCTCCAGGTGCTGAGCTGCAAGTCCACTGACTTTTCCTGGTTAATTTTTGCTCCTGTTACTGCTTCGTATTCTTTTAGTGTTTCGCCAACTAGGTCGATATGCCTTAGGCTCAACACTATCACGGTGATGTCATCCGCATATGCAGACATGCTCCTCCCGCATCCCAGTTCTTGTGGGATGCCCCTTAGCGTCACCAGCTTCCGCAATAGTTACTTTAGAGTCAATACGTACAGAAGCGACAGATAGATAGACAGACAGACGGACGGACGGACGGACAGACAGACAGACAGACAGACAGACAGACAGACAGACAGACAGATAGATAGATAGATAGATAGATAGATAGATAGACAGAGATTCATCCATACATACATACATACATACTCTATTCTTATAGCGAAACAATATCCCACGATGCATTTGCAGAACCAGTGTTGATCCTGTAGTGACGTCACATTGGCGCCAAAAGGCCGACGCCATTGCTGAATCCTTAACCACGCATGCGTGGGTTTAAACATCGAAGCGTTCCCGCTACTAGACTGTCTCTTACCAAGCCAGACAGCGACCAAGCAAGACGTCTAAGCAGGCTCTCCCATTTGAGTGTGGTTGAACCAAATTGTCTCTATAATGACACCAGCACGAAGAACCGTACATCTACATTTCAGGCTACTCTAAAACCGAACAATTAGAAGCTGTTTTCCTTTTCCACCGAACAATAAATATTTGTTGTTGTTGATCAGTTTGGAGTTTCTGCGTTCAGTTCTCTTCTAATTAATATAGGAAAGTTAGGTGTATATCTAAAGATATATAACCCATTCTCCTAAAGTGGTGACCCCGACTAAGGAACGACTGCAGCCACAACAATCTGGACTGATCAGCATCATCATTGGTATGAGCAACATGAGTTTCCGGCCGCCGTCATCATGATCATCATAACGACTTTTTGAACAATTTCACAGTGAGATATTGACTCTATAGCATTTCCGACTATACGAACTCACATTGTGCCAAGCTGACACAGACGTTCTTTTTTTCTTTCTTTCTGACTATTATTTTCCATTTCCTTTCAGGCACGTCAAGGTGGGTTTTCAAAAAAAAA
>NC_068983.1:93464769-93471592 GCF_001194135.2 Octopus bimaculoides
TGTGCACATACATTACAGAGGAAAACAGAAAGGGTACAGAAAAAAAATAGTGTGTTTCCTTTTCCATTTGCGGTGAAATTTTTTTGGCCTTTTGCATATTTTATACGTTTTTCGTTATTGTTTCTTCCTATTTTACCTTTGACGGAATCATTACCAATATGTGTGCGTTGCCAAGCCTGCCTTCATTCGCCGGAGAGACTCGACTTGTTTCAAATTGCTCTGAGTTCTCCACGGATACACCACGTACTGTTTCCGTAGATCCTGCAAGGCAGTCCTCTTCAGTGACCAATGAGGATTTGCTACGTAGCATTCAGGAGCTCACTCGCACCGTAAATAACCTCTGTTTCTCGAGACCTCGTGGTGGTTCCCAATCTCGTAGTGTTTCCCGGTCTCGAAAATTTTCTCGAGATCGGGGAGCTACCTGGAAGAAGCAAGGTCTGTGTTGGTACCATGCAAACTTTTCGAACAAGGCGACAAAATGTATTCAGCCTTGTTCGTTCAAGGCGTCGGGAAACGAGTGGAGGAGAAAGTGCGCACGTCACTTTCCTCCACCCAACCTGTTTTTAATTGTGCAATATTCGTCCAGGACCAAGTGTCGAAGAAATTCTTCATGGTTGACACTGGTTCCTGTTGTAGTATTTGTGCTGCATTTTCTGCGTGGTTTTCGATGGCCATCTCGCCTCAGACATCCCTCCAAAATTTTTTAATTTCGTGTTTCACACTCAAGGGGGGGCCATTGTAGTGACGTCACATTGGCGCCAAAAGGCCGACGCCATTGCTGAATCCTTAACCACGCATGCGTGAGTTTAAACATCGAAGCGTTCCCGCTACTAGACTGTCTCTTACCAAGCCAGACAGCGACCAAGCAAGACATCTAAGCAGGCTCTCCCATTTGAGTGTGGTTGAACCAAGTTGTCTCTATAACGACACCAGCACGAAGAACCATACATCTACATTTCAGGCTACTCTAAAACCGGACAATTAGAAGCTGTTTTCCTTTTCCACCGAACAATAAATATTTGTTGTTGTTGATCAGTTTGGAGTTTCTGCGTTCAGTTCTCTTCTAATTAGTATAGGAAAGTTAGGTGTATATCTAAAGATATATAACCCAAACTCCTAAAATCCCAATATTTGGGATACTTGATTGGTCTGTAGAGGAAATCACTCTGTAGTTATCAAAACATGCAAAATCCTGACCACAACTGGGAACTACCACAGAAACAGACGTTGACAGGCACTACCTAAGAACAAATAAAGGTGGTAGAGGCCTGAGATCAGTGCAGACAGCCTTCGAATGCTGTATATCACTCAGGCAGAACCTGCTAAACAACAGCAGAAAAAATAAATATATTAATGCTGTGCTGAAAAGGGAAGTGAGCAACATTGTATGGGTTGGTAGTGAACTCCTCAAAAAACACTGTCTTCCTGATGATCTCGTATACAGCCCCAAAACAGCTGGGCTCTCTTACCTCAGAGAACACCTGGATGGAAAGCATTCAGCATAAAAAAAAAGACCATGCATTGGTATGTTGCCTGGAAGCTTAAAGGAGACAGTAGAATTGACACGAAGTGCAGCCTCTCTTGGACACAAGACCACTACATCACATCACACTTTGAAGGCTATGCATTTGCCAACCAGGAACAGAAGATTGCCACAAAGTACCTGGTGAAGAAGAGAGACAGTGATGCTCTTGTAATCCCAAGGTCCAACTGCATGTGCAGGCAATGTCATGTTTCCGTGGAAGACATCATGCATGTGATTAGTATCTGTCTAAAATATCATCATGGTACTACCTCGCTATGTGGTATGATGTTGCTAAAACAATTTACAATGCCACCCACAAAAAGGATTGTCCTAAAATAAATTTAGAAAATCCCTCTGTTATGGAATACATTCATAAACACCAACTCAAGGAATACTAATGGAATATTCCCATAAAAAATTCTGTCAAATGTAAACATAACAGGCCGGATACTGTTCTTTGGGACAGAGGAGCAATGATATGTACCATTATAGGGTGCCCTGCAGATATAAATATCTCTTTGAAAATCAAAGAAAAAGAGGATATTTATGGACAACTGCTTTGAAACCTCCAGCTTCTATATTCAGACTATGAATTTATATTCATAGCAATAATAATTGGAGCACTAGGTTTTGTTAGTAAATGCTTAAAAGAGAATCTGGATAAACTGGGATTTTCAGAAAGAAAAATCGACTAGTTGATTTGTACATTACAAGTGCAATCTCATGTTCCAAATGTTAATTTGTCTGTGTTAACTACATCCCTAAGATGGAGCCTTGTATCTTTGTTGGAAACCGGCTCCTTACTCAGTGGAAGATTTATAATAGTTAAAAATAGAAGAGACATACATACATATATACATACATACATACGACATGCTTCTTTCAATTTCTGTCCACCAAATACACTCACATGGCTTTGGTGAACCTGAGTCTAAAGTAAAAGACACTCGTCCCAGGAGCTGTACAGTGGTATTGTAGAACATATGTATATATGTGTGTGCGTGGGCCGTGGGCACATGTATATGTGTATGTGTGTATGTATATACATATATATATGTGTGTGTGTGTGTGTGTGTGTGTGCTTATATATATATTTACATGGATACACAAATATATACATACAAATACACAGATGCATACATACATATATAAAAAGAAAGAGGGAGAGAGAGAGAGAGGCAGAAAGAGAGAGAGTGTAAATCAGTAACAAAAAACAATGTCATTTATAAAAAAGACATTCATAGTTAATATAGTTAGGCTGAAACTCAAAGAAAGAAAATGAGTTATAAAAGAAAAGTTATACAGTAAAAGTAGAATGTTTGGACATTCATCAAATATTTGGAGAAAAGTCCAGAGAAGAGGACAAAGATTGGAGGATAAAGATAAGGAGAGCCAGGAGCAAAAAGTGCACATGTATAACTCACATGTTCAATATATATATACACACACATATATATTTGTATGTATGTATGTATGTATGTATGTATGTGTGTGTGTATGCATGTATGTATGTGTGTGTGTATGCATGTATGTATGCATGTATGTATGAATGTATGTATGCATGTATGTATAAATGTATGTACATATATATACATATGTATACATACGTACATACACACACACACATATATATGCATACTCACACACATACTCACACACATGCACATATATACCATACATGTATATATTTGTGTGTATATATATTGTCTATGTGTGTGTGCATATGTGCCTGTGTGTATGTGTATATGCATTGTGGGCACACATGCGCATACATGTGTGTGTGTGTGTGCATGCACACGTGTGTGTGTGTGTGTGCATGTGCGCATACACAACATTAATTATTGACTGACTAGAGAACAGAAATTATGTAATTCTTTTTCCCTTGTCATTCAATAATATAATGTTGTGTACTCACCTAACACTTTATTATAAAGCATATGTATATTGAGTTCTAACACCTGGTTATTAGTAATCATTACGCCTAAGTGAAATCATAACATATATGAATACATATATCTATATATATATATATATATATATATATATATATATATATATATATATATATATATATATATATATATATATATATATATATATATATATATCCATTATATATATATCCATTGTATAAATGTTTCATATAGATAAACACCTATTACATCTGAAGTTCTCTGTCAGTCAACCTTTGTCTGTCCACTGCTTGCACTGGCTACAATATATCAAGTAGAACTTCCAATCATTTTTAATTTTGGTGCAGTTCCACTACATTGCAGAGGAATATGATCAATTGAAGTGACCTTAATGCATGGCTGACCCTTATGGGAATGAAAGGCAGAGCCTGCCTTTGATCTTAATTCATGGAAATAAAAACAAAAATACTATAAGGCACTTAAAGTGCACTTTTACAATTGTTGCCCCTTCGCTACCCAATAAAAGTAACAATGATTTCTAACATAATTAAATGGCTTCAAAGTCTGGATGAATGCACACTTACTTAAATCAGCTCAGAACTTGAATGTTATTTATTTTATTGACTCCGAAATGATGACAAGCAAAATTGACCTCAGTGAATTTGAACATGAAGGGATATAATTAAATACTACAAAACATTTTGTCTGCAGCTTTATCAATTGTGCTAACCTCCACTTTCCTAATATCTTTTAGCTTTTACTCATTTAAGTCATTAGACTGTAGCCATACTGGGGCACCACTTTGAAGAGTTTTAGTTGAATGAATCTATCCCAGGTACTTATTACTTTTTAAAGTCTGATACTTATTCTATTTAGTCTCTTTGCCAAACCACTAAGTAATAGGGATGTAATCACACCAACATCAATTGTCAAGTAGTGGTGGGGGTCAAACATGAGCTCTAAGGCACGCGTGCGCGCACACACACACACACACACAATAGACACACACACAGACAATAGAGAAAATTAAAAGGTGGGGTGGAGTAATGTTACAAGTTCAACAGCTGTTTCTTGGGGCTCAGAGATCCATCATAATGTTGGTAAATGTAGTTCACCAAAATATGCAGCCAGCAATGGCAACAAATAAGCATTGGATAAATGGAGCTTTTGTCATCAGGATAGAAAAAAATTTTAAATATACATACACATATGTGTGTGTGTGTGTGTATATATATATATATATATATATATATATATATATATATATATATCCGGCAGTGTTGGCCATAGTTTAGTCACCCATATAGTCAATCAGGTGATGCATGAAGGAGTCATACCCAATGACTCAACTGCTACAAAGGTAAGGGTGATGCATTAGATACGAATAATTACAGAGGTATCAAGTTGTTGGATCAGGTAATGAAAGTTACGGAGAAGGTCATAGCCCAACTAATTAGGGAGAGAGTTAGTCTCAATGAGATGCAGTTTGGGTTTGTGCCAAGGAAAAGCACCACTGATGCTATATTTCTGATAAAACAGCTGCAGGAGAAATACCTAGCCAATACCTGGCTTTTGTTGACATGGAGAAAGCATTTGACAGGGTCCCCCAATCCCTTATCTGGTGGTCAATGAGGAAACTAGGGAAAGATGAGTGATTAGTTAGAGATTTACAAACCATGTACAGGGACGCTGTCAGTAAAGTGAGGGTTGGCAATGAATACAGTCAAGAATTCTGGGTAGGAGTAGGGTCTACCAAGGATCAGTCCTCAGCTCCCTCTTATTTATCATAGTCCTCCAGGCAATAACAGAGGAATTCAAGCCTGGTGCAACCTTCTGGCTCACCAGCCTTCAGTCAAACTGTCCAACCTATGCCAGCATGGAAAGCAGATGTTAAACGATGACAACGACGACGGTGATGATGATGATGATGATGATATATATATATATATATATATATATATATATATATATATATATATATATATATATATATATGAACTTCTTTCAGTTTCTGTCTATCAAATTCACTTACAAGGCTTTGGTTGGCCAAGGCTATAGTAGAAGACACTTGCTCAAAGTGCCACATAGGGAGACTAAGCCCAGAACCATGCAGTTGGGTGGCAAACTTCTTATAGCACAGCCATGCCTGCACTTATAATGATAAACAAAATCATAGTAACTCTTCATGTTTCAACATGAAATTGGCATTGCTTATGTAGTTTTATTTCAGGTTTGAAATATTTCTTGTTGCCTGTCTCAACTAGAGTATAGATATGTTTATGCTTGTAGTAGACATAGCACAAAGCTGTTTTATATTTCACTTTAAAAAAACTGCTGACCTTTATCAGAAACATTTTCATATTTATCATAAATAATAGTGAAGAAAACTGTTTATACAATCATGGTACATCTTTCCAACTTGAATCAGTTGGTTGCAAATTTTGGGATAATGTTATATCATTGAAGTGGATAGAACATATGAAGAAAATAATCTACAGCCTGAAATAAAATTTGGCTTGGTGAGTTAGGAAGGTCTATCATCATTAGATTAGATCATTTGTGCATGTTGGAAGGCAGACAGCAAACCTTGATTCACTGGTTCTCTTAGCAGTTCTCAAAAATCCTATTCTAGCACAAACAAATTGTAACTAGCATACTGATGTGTGCATGTATCTATGTGTGCAAGTGTGTATGTGCATGAGTACACATGCATGTGTAATCTTGTTCAAAAATGAATCTTAGAATGATATGCTTTCAAGTTCTTATCAAAACAGGGATATACAAAGGAAATGATCAGTTATTCTTTAGCCATTATGAAGTTCTTTTTAATGCTTCTGTTACGCCCTGATACTGCAGCTTATTGTCATGTAGTATAATATAATGTAATATAATATAATATATATTCATATTCGTATGTGTGTGCACATATATACATGTGTGTATATATATATATATATATATATATATATATATATATATATATATATAACATACAGTTTTAAAATACATCTCGTAGATGCTCTGAGATGCATTATGGGTGATGCTGTGAGGTCCTAGAGGGTTTTGGGTCTTTCAACTTGCCCAGTTGAACCAGCCAGGGTTGATCAAGTTCCAGCTTGCATCCCAGTAGCAGCAAACCATAATATACATTGATCATCATCATCATCATCATCGTTTAACGTCCGCTTTCCATGCTAGCATGGGTTGGACGATTTGACTGAGGACTGGTGAAACCGGATGGCAACACCAGGCTCCAATCTAATTTGGCAGAGTTTCTACAGCTGGATGCCCTTCCTAACGCCAACCACTCAGAGAGTCTAGTGGGTGCTTTTACGTGTCACCCGCACGAAAACGGCCACGCTCGAAATGGTGTCTTTTACGTGCC
>NC_068983.1:93475320-93477685 GCF_001194135.2 Octopus bimaculoides
TATATATATATATATATATATATATATATATATATATATATATCATATGCATGTATGTATGTATGTATGTATGTATGTATGCATGCATGCATGCATGCAAGTATAGACAGATAGCTAGCTAGCTAGATAGATAGATTGCAAGCTAGTTGGCTAGCTAAATAGATAGATAGATAGACAGATAGATAGAATTTATATATTGTCCATGTCTCCACATCCAAATCTGCTTCACAACCCATCTTCCTCTATCTCTCTTTCACAACTCCTATCCTTCCACCACTCTTCTAACTACAGTACTATCTCAGCTACTGTAATTATAATTATATGAGAGCAGAGATGCACATATTTCATCCCTTACAATTTTGTGCTACCAGTTTCCTGAAGGTACCTCCAAGGAGAAGAGGTACCTTCACATGTCACCCACTTCATATTTTCAATATCATCCCATACCACTATTGAACACTTTTTTATGTCAGCCATCAACTCAGCCTGCTCTTGTTTATCACTCTCTCTCTCTCTCTTTATATATATATATATATATATATATATATATATATATATATATATATATATATTGATATACATGGGATGCTCATATTTTGCCAATTAAACACATGCACCATATATTTGGTCTTCACTGCTATTATTTTAGTTTCTTTGTCAAAGTTCTTTTGTCACACATTCTGTGACCTCTCCAGCAACTCTCTATCCCACATGTCTCCTCTTGTTATACTTATTCTACAGAAAGACATATTATATATATGGTAGTTGTCTACTCCTTATGCAGAGTCTCACCACCTCTTGAACCTACACCTCAGATCCATCATGGCATCTGATGTGGCTTTTTAAACCAGACAATGTATCGGAAAGACACCCACATAGTTTGCATATCTGATTTGGACCACCAAGAGGTGCAGTTAAATTCTGATCTTTGGGAATTTTAAAATGTCTTTTGAAGCCTCCATTATATTTGCAGACATTATGGTATACGTCTTATAATATACATATATAAATATATATATAATTATATATATATATATATATACATAAAAATACAAAATGGGACAAGAATGCAAAATATCCAGATAGTAAGGTGACACAAGAAAGGGACAACAAAACATCCAGATAGACAATACAAAGAAAACAAGAACGGGTCAATCAGAGCTTTCTTTCCTCACTCGAGTTCCAGATTATCTTTGCAATTTTGGCTGGTTATACTCGAGATTGCTCCAATCTGGCCAGCTGTTCCATATTTATTTTCTAAGACTAGGACTACATTTACCAATGTATCCTTTCTATTTTACTTTATGAGAGTAGGGTCCAATTTGAAAGAAATTTGACTACTATCTGTAGAATATTAGACAAAAGCATGAAGAGGTTTCAATGTTGGTTCACAAAAAAAAAAAAGAAAGAAAGAAGAAAAAAGAAAGAAGAAAAAAAGAAACAAACCTATTCTTTCTCCTGGGGTAATATTCAAAGTAAAAATGAAGATAAAAGGAAGCCTTGAATTATGTCTACTGTGAGCATTCACATATGACACTTCTACTCTAGTGGAAACTTGAAACAGAAATATTTCTAGCCTGAATGACTGAACATTTCTCCTGACATAGCCAACTTCAGGTAATATTGGTTTCAGAATTGTATATATTACCTTAAGTCAGCTACATTTAAGAACTTCGATGGAAGAAGTTTGGAATTGTGGTGAAGTGAAGCCTCTTCTTTGAATGAATGAATGAATGAATGAATGAACACTTCTGAATTTTTTTTTCCCCTTTTATTTGCAGTTCCACTAGCATATCTATCTATCTATCCCTCTCTCTCAGCCTCTCTCCCTCTCTCTCAGCTTCTCTCCCCCTCTCCTCTCTCCCCTCTCCTCTCTCCCTCTCTCTCCCCTCTCCTCTCTCTCCCCTCTCCTCTCTCTCCCCTCTCCTCTCTCTCCCCTCTCCTCTCTCTCCCCTCTCCCCTCTCTCCCCTCTCTTCTCCCCCTCTTTCCCCTCTCCTCTGGCTCTCCTCTCTCCCTCACTCTCCTCTCTCCCTCTCCTTTCTCCTTCTCTCTCTTTCTCCTTTTCTCTGTGCCTCTCTAATCTATTAGTGAGCTAGCTATCCAAAACAAACACACATGCATAAACAAATATGCACACACACATACACACACACACACACACATACGCACGAATACATACTTGTTTGTGTGTGCATGCATGCATTCATACATGCATGCATGTATGTATGTATGTGTCTATGTATTTGATCTGGACAGGCAGCTAGCTAGCTAGACAGATAGTGTGAAAGATGTATGTACATATGCTTTCATATATTCATATATATACATATACATTTATATATATATATATATATATATATATAT
>NC_068983.1:93478190-93482379 GCF_001194135.2 Octopus bimaculoides
TACATATAGATGCTACTTACAAAGAAGAAAGAGAAGATATGCTGACCTTTTCAACCATGCTATAAAAAAATAAAATGGAAAAAGAACCTACCACCATCGACAAACT
Organism: Octopus bimaculoides; assembly: GCF_001194135.2. Taxonomy (NCBI): domain Eukaryota; kingdom Metazoa; phylum Mollusca; class Cephalopoda; order Octopoda; family Octopodidae; genus Octopus; species Octopus bimaculoides. The sequence continues at coordinate 93,478,297 of NC_068983.1, forward strand.
CTAAATTTTCTTCAGAGGCCAGTCCTAGAATTCCTTAAATAAACATGTTTTCTGCTTCTTCTTATTGACATGACATTGCCGAATAAAATGACAAAAATAATCCAGTAATATGCACACACACACACACGCATGTTTGTATGTATGTATTATGTATGTATGTTTGTATGTATGTTTGTATATATATATATATATATATATATATATATATTTAAAAGTGAGGCAGTTATGACATGGAATAAACTCTTACTGGAATTAATGTGAATATAGAGAAGTTTTGAAAAATCGCTGATAGATATAAAAATATATAAATATAACACTATTAAGTAGTAAAACTATAAAACATCAGCTTTGGATCTATTTACATGAACCTATTTCCTTGATATTATTGGATCTGAAATGCAAGCTGTGATCCATTTTGACACTCTATTGGATAGCTGGTTTTCAATGTTGACAAGTAGCCGATTTTAAAGAATACATTGAATGAAAAAGTGTCTTGATACTTTGAGTTGTGTTGTGATATTTTTACTTTCACAGCTTGTATCATATATAAAGGTTTATATGTGCATCCTTGTGTGTTTGTATGTAAATAAATATGTGTGTGTGTGTGTGTGTGTGTGTGCAGGTGAGAGTGTGCATGAATATTTATATATATATTATAACACAAATGGGCTGAGGTTCACTACAGCTGTTTCAGATTTGATTTTATTGATGGACAGATCAATTATATCAGGTAAAAAGACGTTTTCTTCAGGTGAATTAAAAATTAAAATTAAAATTAAAATTAACATTTAGGATCTTTCATACAAAGAGTATAGAATGCGTATTGTCTCTCTCATCTCAGTGCCGGTTGAGAGAATATATATATACATATTTATATATATATTCTCTCCATGTTGGGCCACTGAAATCTACAAGTTTTTTCATTCTCTCTCAGTTTATTTTCTCTTCTTCCTTTCTGTTGAAGAGCGTAGGCTCGAAACATAAAAGATTTTTTCATTTTTCCCAAGTACTAAACTAGTACACTTGCATGTTGTTCATACATCTGTCTTTGTCTTTCGTTTTTCTATAAATTTCAACTATATATATATGTATATATATATGTATATATATATAACTAATGCTTAGCAGCATGTCATCAATCTTTATGTTCTGGGTTCAAATTCTGCCAAGGACAACTTTGCCTTTCATCCTTTCAGGGTCAACAAAATAAAATACCAGTTGAGCAATGAATTCAATGTAGTTGACTAGTTCCTTCTGCCAAAATTTCAATTCTTGTAAATTTAGTAGAAAGAACCACTCTTGCTGTAGTTGTTGTTTAAGAAAGAAAAGAAAAAGACAGTGACCTGGCAGGACCATTTGCATGCTTAGTGGCATTTCATCCATCTTTACAACCCAAGTTGAAGTTCTGCCAAGGTTGACTTCGCGTTTCATAATTTCGGGGTTGATGAACTAAGTACATGTTGAGTAATTGGGGCTGATGTAATCCCTTCCGCTGAAAGTGCTGTCCTTGTGCTGAAATTTACAATCATTATTATTTGATGAAAACTCTCAGCTTGTTTTGCTAGGTATGATGGAAAGTGTCTGCTGCCTGCAGCCAGCAGACAAAATTGACACTTGTTTACTGATCATGCTTCAAGAACCCCATAGAGAACTCTTGCAGTTCCAGTCAGTGAAGATTTTCATAGGAGTTCTATCTTTACATTTGCACCAATCCTTTTGAGCCATGTTGGTAGCTGAGTGCTGATACTTTGAGTGCTGGTATTTCCAAGTGTGCCAATTACTATTGGCATTATGTCCACTCTCTTCATTGCCCACAACCTGTGTATTTCCCACTTCAAATCATCATAGAAGTTTAGCTTTCCTTCTTTCTCTTTGATCCTGTTGTCACCGAGACATACTATGTTGATTATCATGCAAGTTTCTTCTTCTTCTTCTTCTTCTTCTTATTATTATTATTATTATTATTATTATTATTATTATTATTATTATTATTATTATTATTATTATTATTGTTCAGTAGTTTTATTTTTATAACGTACTTTCACTTCACTACCGAGCGCAGCTCTGTGCGCCTTGGGTATGTACTGTGGTTTGCTGTGGTGCTCTTATGCTTACTGTATTGAAAGTGCTTTGCGTAGAATGTGTGCAGTACCCAGTAGTGCAATTTTCTGTATGTTATATATTATTATTATTATTATTGTCTTTCAAGCAGATGGATGTGTCTCCTGAAGCTCCGTAAGTTGTTGCCGAATTTTATTAGAAAATTTGTTCAAAGTATTAATATTTTTGTATATTTGTGTAGCCAAGCCGACTAGGTTCTTGCAGAGCTAGTCGGTTAGGCGGAATTTTCCCCTTTTAGGGGCAAAATTTTCGTTTAAATCTTTGAAATTTTGTATTCAAACTTAAATATGTTGTCAAAATGTCGTTGAAGAGAACAGTTAGCCGTTCCCTTCTTTGTCCACCACACCCTACAATAAAGGACAGCATATCAAGTCGTGTTTTAAATGTAAACAAGCTCCACCTGATTCACGCCGTAAAAGGTAAGGAAGAAAATGAAAAAGAGCATTCAACCTTGTGCAGCGCTTCTAATGAAAATGAAGGCGTTTCTTTCAACAGCTTTTCACCTGTGCATTTCCCTGCTCTCACCTCCACCATTGCTCCTCCATTGGAGAAGGAGAAAGAGAAGAAAAGCAGTAACACCAACGAAGACAACACCAGCAACATCACCAAGACCAACAACAAAAGCTATTGTAACGGTTTCGCTTCCGCAGCTAAGCAAAGCTCGGAAGAGATCAAAGTTACACTGGAGGAAATTAAAGACGCAAAGGAGTTGTTAAGGAAAGATGGAAACAATGTCTTCCTTAACACTCCACAAACACTAATAACAGAAACAAACAAAAGGACAATAATTTATAAGACATTTAACGTAAAATATAAAAAGATGGAAAATGCTGCTCCACTGAGGTTGGAGATAGCACTAAAGCCCATATGGGGAAAGAAAAGTTTCATAACCAAAGGGAAGCGGTTTGGAACGGTAGAAGTCCGCTTTCCAATGGAGGAAAAAGCCATCTAACATTCAACAACGCCCCTCAAAGTAGAGGATTTGCTACTCGTGCCAACATACCTTGGTCGGTGCGTGATGAAAATTAAAATCGATCAAGTGCCGCCAGAACTCAACATATGCTGGCTAGTGGCAGCTGTGCTTTTCGACATTGAAGAAACTGCCACTATTTTGGAAGTGCACAAGTTGCAAAGCCAGAACTGGTCGGGTACGGGCATGCAACTACTTGTTCAAATTGAACAAAATAGCATAAATGCCATACCCGACTCTATAAATTTGCCAGATGGCACGAGATTACACATTGCTGTAGAGGGACGAAGGCCAAAATGCTACCTCTGCAACAGCAAAATGCATCTCAAAGTAGATGGCCCAATATATAAAAAAAAAATGGAGGCGGAGAGGAAGAAGTCGCAACCACAACCACAACAACAACAACAACAACAAGAGACACAGCAGAAGCAAAAGTCTAAAGCTTCCGCACTACCAACACCATCACCACCACCACGAAAAGCAACACCCCCTCCAACACTCATCAGACCAACACCAACACCAAGAACAACAACACCAAAAAAGACAATAGTCCCATCACCACCAACAACAACAACACCATTTTCAACAGAGAAAACAGATGAAAATACATTACAAATTAATTGACCCTAAGTGTTGTATTTCCCTTGGGAGACTCGCAGAGATAACACACCGAGTTGTACAATTTAATTATTACATTTATTATTCAATTACATACAAAGAACGCACTCACCCAAAGTTCGTTATGAATAAACAAGAATCATGTCCGCCATATATCTATCAATGACATTTTACTACGACAGTCACACAAGACAACAACAATGAAACAATGAACTCAGACGAACCACATTGACACAGGACTTCAGACGAACACAAATCCAACAGTCCATATAACACCTCCCCACTGAAATTGATGCTACACAAGAAGTATCAACAGCAAAGTCTCTCTTGGGTTTTACGGGTTCTCTTGGACCGTCTTGGGTTGTCTGGTCCAT
>NC_068983.1:93484391-93485194 GCF_001194135.2 Octopus bimaculoides
GTATATCCGAATCCACCTCCGAGTTTCTGCATCAGTTCAGCAGGGAGTGGCATTGGATGACGGTGATCAGCAAGTTGGTCATTGATTCCCACAGAGTAGTCACCACAAATCCGTAATTTGGGCTTCAGGTTGCTTGAAGCGTGTGCTTTACGAATCGGTACCACTGGCGTTCCGTATTCATTCAACTTGTAGTAACGCTGTGCGCATGCGTGGAATTCAACATAGCAAGCTTTCCCGCTTCATTCTGTCTCTTTCTTGCTGGCCAGCGATTGAGCATGGACGTGTTTAGCTGTCTCTCTCCATCTTTCGAACTTACGCTCGACAGCTCGCTTACATCTACATACCAACGTCCCAACAACAATGCTCACACACACAGAAGCTGTAACAACAACCAAAGAGCTAAAGATGTATATATTAACCACCTGAATAAATGTTGTATAAGTTGATAATCTGGAGTTCAGCGTTCCGTTATATTCTTAATTTTATATAGGAAAGTGGTGTACATCTAATGATGTATAACCCACTTTCCTATAAACTGAACTGGCTTCCAGATTCCCTTGGCGATGCCTTCTTCGTAACCTTTGGCTAGGTCATCACGAAGAGCAAACGGGACCGGACGTGCCTTGTGAAAGACTGGTGTTGCGTCCGATTTGAACTTCACTTCCAGTTCAAAGTTCTTGAGACATCCCAATTCTTGCTTGAAAAGATCTGGAAATTCATCACACATGTTGTGACAATCTTGCTGCAGGGAAACATAGGGCTCACTTGAGGTCTTTGGGTATATCCCTTCTGCACCTTCCCTC
>NC_068983.1:93486926-93497549 GCF_001194135.2 Octopus bimaculoides
ATTTAATTATTACATTTATTATTCAATTACATACAAAGAACGCACTCACCCAAAGTTCGTTATGAATAAACAAGAATCATGTCCGCCATATGTCTATCAATGACATTTTACTACGACAGTCACACAAGACAACAACAATGAAACAATGAACTCAGACGAACCACATTGACACAGGACTTCAGACGAACACAAATCTAACAGTCCATATAACACTAAGGATATCCCCTTTCCCGACCTAATCAGCTCCGATTGTGTGAGCAGTGATAGCGAGAAATGGGAGTGGCACACAGTGCCACCGAAAAAGAATTGTAAAAAGAAGTGTAAAGACACGACAGACAATGTGGGGAGGCATGAAAAACTAGAACTTCCCAAAAACAACAGCAACAACATGCACTCACAACTTTCAACAACACCTTCTCCACCACCGCAAACACCAACAACCACAGACATCACCACCAACAACAATACCAACGTTACAGCAATAAACACAAACAATGAACATCTAGTTACATTCTTAAAAGACAATACAGACACTAAAATATCCGATTTTGTAATACCCACACATAACACATCATCAGCCCACATACTCACACTCAAAATATCTAATGACAATTACAAAATAATAAAGAACAAATTTCCAGACAATGTTGGGTCTCTAGGGAGAAGTTCTCCAAAAAACATTTTCGAAATTTGGTGGAAATATCCACACAGAAGCACAAGGGAGCCACCCTACCAGACAACAGCTGTAAGTAGAGCTTTTTCTCCTCGATAAATACCTTTTTTGAAACCTGGTTGTACTCAGAACCGGCAGTATAAATGTGAGAGGCCTCGGGTTGCCTTGGAAACAAGGTCACCTGTTAAACAACCTGAGGTCTTACAGTGTGGATGTAGCAGCCATTAGCAAAACCAGGCTCTCCGAGCCGCAGGAACTCGCAGCCCTTTTGGGTGGATACAAGATTTTTCTATCTCCATGTTGGCCGGGAGCAGGCGGTGGTGATACTGTGGTGCTATTTTGGAAAGGCCTAGATTTGGAAATTAAGGCAGTCTTCCTGGATCCAAACGGTAAGTTGGTGGTCCTGGACGTGGACGGTAGTGACGGCGGTGCCTTCAGATTGCTGGCTGCCTACGCTTTGACAGGAGCTGGGCAATCGGATTATTTCAAGCGTCTGGAGGTTTTCCTGGGTATGTCTCGCACTTTAGTGCTAGTTGGGGATTGGAACGCTGTCTTAGACAAATGTCTTGATCGGGTGGGCGCGGGAGCATCTGATAGGAGAGAGGGGTGCTCAGACAACTTTCAGCTGTCGAACAGGTATCGACTAGACAACCCGAATGTGCCAATGTGGACTTGGACTAATTGCATCAGGTTGTCTAGATTGTGCTTAGATAGAGTTTTCTGTAGGCCAGCAGATAAGGACAGCATAGGATGTTCACATTTCCATATAGATGGCTACATAGACCACAAACTCGTGATCTGTACGGTCGACTTAGATAGGCTCCATAGACAAGGTCCTGGTTACTGGAAGCTAAACGGGTCGTTAATGGTGTGCAAAGCCTACAGATACTGGATTAGTTTATTAGTTAAGCGGGCATTGACAGGTGGCAATCATCAATAACAACTGATGGTTCGCCCTGAAGAGAGCAATTAGAGCAGAATCGATTAGGTTTAGTAAGGCTCTAGCAGTAGAACATAAGAAAAGAGAGCGGGATTTAGTTAACAAACTAGACGAGGCTCTTAGGACAGGCATTGCAACCGACGTTTTGTCAGCCAGGTTGGCCCTCGACCAACACTTTGACGCCAAACATGAAGGCAGCGTTGTCAGAGCTAAGGCACATTTGGTAAGTGGGGAGGGGGCTAAAGCCACTCAATGGGCCCGCGTGGTGGTGGCGAATCATGGCAACAGAGCGACCAATCGGTCTTTGGTGGACCAGAACGGCTGTGAAGTTTCCAAACCAAAGCAGATGTGTGTGGCCTTTCAGCAGCACTTTGCTTGACTGTTCAGGATGAACGGTGGCACAGACAACAGGACAGACTTCGGTGTGTACCTGGACGGCCTGCCGCATCTCTCGGCCAACGAAGCGGAGTGCTGCAAAGGACCAATATCTGCCTGTACAAGAAACAATGAAAAGCTGCACGAGAAGTAGATTGCCGGGTTTGGATAGTGTGCCCTACGAGCTTTACACTTCAATGTCAGACTTGTTTGCGGGCCTCTTGGTGAACATCTACTGCAACTGGCAACAAAACGGAAGAATTCCTGCTTTTGTTTGTCGAGGAGTGGTGGCATTGCTAACAAAGGATCTAAACAAGGGGGATGTGATAGGGAACTTTTGGCCCCTCACTCTGCTCAATGTAGAGTTGAAAATTTTGGCCAAGGTGCTAGCCAAGAGGTTGGCGCTTGTCATGGACAAGCTGATTGGCTCGGCACAGACATGCGCCGTACCTACCAGGTCTATTCACGATAACCTCCATCTCATGTGCTACATCATAGAGAGGGTGGATAACGAAGCTAGTGCGGGTGGGGCTTTGATCAATTTAGATCAGTCTAAAGCCTTCGATACCTGGCAGCTGTTCTTAAGGCAGCCAGTTTCAGTCTGGTCTTCCGCAGGTGGATCGCTGCTTTGTACAGCGGCATCTGCTCGGTCATATGGGTGAACGGTCACCTTTCCGAGCCGTTCAACATCTCGCATTCGGTTTGCCAAGGATGCCCTCTCTCCTCCCTCCTGTACGTATTGACTCTTGAGCCATTACTACGGAAGCTGGAGGCTTTGAGAGGTATCCCATGTGATCTGGGAAGTGGAAAGAGCATGTCTGCCTATGCCGACGATGTCACCATGATGGTGTCGAGCCACAGGCACATTGACCTGATTGGTGAGACGCTTAATGAATACGAAGCAGTGACAGGTGCGAAAATTAACATGGAAAAGTCAGTGGGCTTGTAACTGAGCACCTGGAGGGGCAAGACCATGCCGTCCAACAGCGTCGTAGGGCGCTGGACAGATGGTCCCGTTAAACTGCTTGGGGTCTGGTTCGGTCTGGACCTCCAAGTGGAGAAAATCTGGGACTAAGTGATGAGCAGGGTGACCAATCTCACCCAGAAATGGGCTGAGAGGAAGCTGGCCCTGAAAGGTCGAGCGGAGGTGGTGAATGCGTATATCGCATCTGTCATCTATTACCGATTGACCGCCGTTTCTTGTCCCGACCACTGGTTGGCAAAACTGGTACGCTTGCTCTTCGACTTTTTGTGGAAGGGTCAGGCACCTCTAGTCAGGCACTCCATCTGCTGTCAACAGCCACTGAACGGAGGCCTTGGCATGCTGTAGTTGCTGGCGTGCAGACATGTGCTCAGGCTACGGCATCTCAAGCATTTCTTGGACGGTGAACAGGTGTGGTCGCCGTTCATCAGACATGATTTTCCGCAGCTCGTCTCTTTGATAGAGCTGCAATCTTGGATCAAACGTAGACCGAGAAAGGGCGCTTGGCACCTCGAGTGCTGCCAAGCTCTCACCGCCCTCTGCCAGGCGGGCAATGTGATCAGTAGTAGTTCCACTCTAGCGTTCTATAGAGGGTTAGTGGAGGAAAAATGCGACGACGTTCTCGGGGAAACTCTGGGCATCGACGATAATCAGCTAAACAGTCTGTTCAGAAGAACTTTCAGGCCGGGGCCCATGGATAACTTCCAAAGGTCCCTTGCCTGGCAGTGCTACCTAGGGGCACTACCTGTTCGAGATAAACTCTACTGGCACAGAAGTGCTGTCAGCCGGGCCTGCCTGAGGTGCACTCAGAGTGACGAAACCGTTCTGCACGCACTCGTCTAATGCCTGAGTATTGCTGACCTGCGGGTTTATGTCAAACAGCTACTGTCATGTGTAGGACAGATCCAGCTATCAGCTGAATCCATAGTGAAGATTGACCTACCTACCTCCTTTAACCGGGAGGGCAAGGCAATTTTCCTTTGTCTAGTGGCTGTAGCGAAAGACGTGGTATGGTGGACCCGTTTGAAAGGGCTAAAGTCAGACACTTTCCTCTTTGGCCAATGCCTCATCAACTTTTTCAAGTTCCACTTGAAAAGGAAGATGAGAGTAGAGAGGGAAGTGCTATCTCATAGCAAAGTTATTGGAAGGTGGGTGACTGTTGGTAAAATGGCCAGTATGAACGGATCAATTCTGAGGTTACACCTGTAAAAAAAAGGTAATATAAAAGGAGAAGGAGCTCTCTACCCCTTTTGCATTTTTTTTTTGACCAGGCTCACGTGGCTTTTATGGGGTTTTCCACGAGTAACCTTTCAAAGCGCCTCCCCCTATTGAGAGTTTTATTTGTTATATTTTTTTGCTGTTATTAATGTTTACACGAATGTTTTCTTTTCAGACAAAACCCTTTGTACTTTTCGTCCTGTGTTTGTCCTTACATGTTTTTGATTTATATTAGCCCTTGTGGCCAATAAAACAAGAATTAATTATTATTATCATTATTATTATTATTATTGTTATTATTATTATTATAAGAAAGTGAAGCTTCTAGAATCATAACTTTGAATTACATGGTACCATTTATGTAAAAATAACTGTAGTAGGGATACAATGAGGTAAATTTGTAAGCAAAATTATTTACAGACACATGAAAATATAATTAGTCAAGAGTGCACCTATATTTCATTAATTATTGAAAAAAATACTTAGTAACCGTATCATATATTCACATATTCAATTGTTTTGAGCAGAACATGTGATATTTTCTTATCTGTTCACATATAAGACCTGTAATATTTCTGTTTTTAGTATCATACGTGTTAAACACATATAAGAAAGTAGGCTTCTGTTGTTAATGAAATTGTAGAGCTAATGAATAAATGATGAATAATTGAGCATCTTATTTTCTAGTGTATAGTATGTCATTCTGTTATGTAGGCAATAAACTATTTTAGCCAGTTGATAGTTAGAAATGCTTCAATATAATGCAATGGACATGTCTTCAAGAATTTTTCAATTCAGATCTCAATAGCAAAAGACTGCAATAGAAAGTTATACTTTTTCATACCTTCTGGAACTATTTGCATAAGAGGACGCTTGTTCTTTAAAGAAAGAATCGATTTTTATAACAGTTAACATGATCATCGTTTAAACCTTAGATGTATTTTAGGGAGTGATGTGGTTGGGGATCTTCTTGAGAAACTTATCTTAATGCACTAATGCTTTAGAATGGCATATACCATTGAGCTGGCAGATATTAGGGTTCTTGAAACTACTTTAAGAAAAAAGAGTTGCAAGTTCATATAAGTTCGTACTAGAGAGGATTCTTCTATTTATACTGGATATGGAAGCAACAAAGTGTTTGGTGCAACAGCAGTTCACCTTAATGCTATTTTTATTAAATATCTTATGATATCCAATGGATTACAAGGAAATATTTATAAGGTTTAAGAAAACCCTGAAATATTGGAATGAAAATTAAACAATAGGAGAGATTATAGTGTATAATATTTTATTTCCTATCTTTGACATTATGAATCATTCCTATTTCTGAAGCTTCTATTTTTTAATGTATCCTTGTAATAATGAGCATCATGGTTAAATGATTACTCATCAGAGGATGAACTGCTTATGCACTTAGTAAGGGTTTTAAATAAGTTTCTAAGGATTATATTGTGATGGTTGTCATTTATATAAATATATTGCAATTTTGCATAGTGTCATTTACTATAGCCAACCAAAGGCCTGTGAGTGGATTTGGTTGGCAGAAACTGAAAGCAGTATGCCATGTGTGTGTGTGTGAGAGTGTATGCACATGTGTGTTTGTGTATCTCTTGCCTTTACATGGTGTTTTATTTGTAAATGAGTGTCACCATTATGTGAATGATGTCCTTTATTTCGTATCTTCCATGGAAACATGCCTGATCATGGGTAACTTTTAGCTTACTTGAAGAACAGGCTAAGGGTTGACAACAGGAAGGTCAGTTGGCTGTAGAAAATCCACTTCAACAAACTCTATTCAACCCATTGTAAGAATAGAAAAGTAGATATTAAAATAATGATGGTGATGACAAGGATGTGTTATAAGAGCTGTGCTAACCAGTACCTAAATCTATAGTCATATCAAAGAAATCAACTATAATTAGATTTATATCTACTATCATCTTTAACTCTTTGAATAAGTTGATAAATTTCTTTATAACAGCACTTTTTCTATAGCTGCTTTATATTTTGCAAATTGAGTAGTCTGTGATCAGTTCAAACTCTGCAGAGCGGAATAAATGCCACCATGATTCTAATACAAACCATTGTACTATCCCATGGGTACATCAAACAATTCCTCTCCACTACGTTTAACCAAAAAATAATTATCGTAAAATAGCAGAGATTTTCTGGTTTGCATAATACTATAAATGTCCAAATTGCTAATAAAACTCTTGTATATCTTTTCTATTTTATGATAATTCTTTTTGGATTAAACTCATTGGAAAGGAATTATTTTATGTAACCACAGAGTTGTATGAGTGGTCTAAGGTTTGTGAATATTAATAAGATTGTATATATTAGACTTGGTTCAAAAGAGATTCCATTCCACAGAATTTGGTCCTTAGAACTGTAATGGAGAACAATTTTGTATGAATGGTTATAAAACAGATACTTTTAGGAAAAAATTCATCAGCATATTTAAAGAGGTATACTAGAAGATCACCATAAATATGAAAATAACCAAAGTTAATTTCTTAAATATAACTTTAGGTTTAAATACTGGTAAATACATACTTATGTATATATTCATGCAAATATACATGCCCTGTTTATGAATTCTTTTTTCAAGATGGCACCCTCCATCCTAGTAAGGAGCTCAACCAAATGCCTCTGATTAAATCTGAAGAACATCTCAATACTGGATGTATTGGTTCATTGGAGAACAGTGATGTCTGGTATTAGAGACTATTGTTTAATGTTTAAGATCCTCCTAAGGCAAGTTTGATGGAATCTTTCCAAGGCTTTGATGTAACAATGATAATGTAGTCTTAGACTCAGATGAGCAGTTAAGATGCATCATTCGAAGATGCTGAGCTTGGTTTTGGTGGTGAAGTTTCTGACTGACCACATGTGATTTTTTAGTCTTTCAAAAGCTTGGCTGGCTTTTTTCAAGCTCAGATTTATTTCAAGATCAAGGGATTCATCTCTTAAAAGAGTGCTGCCAAGATAGCAAAAGGGTTGACCACATACCCTGGATGAAGGTGTTAGTTTTGACATAGGGCTGCCTAGGAGGCAGTGAGAACATGACTTTACTGTTCTTCAGACTGATGGTAAGTTCAAAAGCACTGCATGCTCTAGAGAAGAGATTCATTGTAACCTGCATATCTTCTTTGGAGAGAGCAATGAGAATTACATCATCAATATAAAGGAGCTCACAAATAAGTGCCTGGAAAGTTTCTTGTGTTTAAGTGTGTAATGTCAAAAACAATATCTGTGGTTTTGAAGTGACGCTGATATCACAGTCCTGGAAAGTGTAGGAGACAGTTAAGGCAAAATATGTGGAAAATATTGTTGGGATAGGAACATCATATTGTTTAACTCCATTATCAATGGTAATTGATTCCGAGAGTGAACCATTGAAGTTAAAGTGAGCTTATGTCACAATTAAGTTGCTTAAACAACTTGACAAACTGAAGTGGATATCCAAGTTTACCAAGAATGGTCCAGAGAGCAGCCTATTAACAATGTCAAAGGCTTTGTTCAATCAGCAAAGACCTGGGAAAGAGCTCTGTGAAGTTTAATGCATTTCTCCTAAAATTTATGAACAGAAAAAATTATGTCCATTGTACTAAGACTTGATATAAAATGATATCAACTTTCTGGGATAACAGAGGAGTATACCCACTTTGTAAGCCAATTAATAAAAGTTTTGCAGGCTTGTTCCTCTGTAGTTTCCAAACACAGATTTTGGTTGTTTCCCCTTGAACAATGAGATTAAAATTAGATCACCCCAGTCTTAGGGCACAGGAGAACCTGATAAGAAATCTGATATTAGATGGTGAATCTCTACAGCAAGCCTGTTATTTCCATGGAGGAGGACTTTAATGAGAATACTATCAGACCCAATGCCTTTCCACTATTAATTACTTTAACCATTTTTTTTCATCTCATTGATAGTGGAATGGTCCATCATTTCAAGGATAAAATCCTGTTGAGGCAGATTGTTGGTGACATTTTCATTAATTACTGAGGGATTTTAAAAAAGATTTGTCAAGTGCTCAGATCAACATTTCATGGCACCTTCATGATCCTTATAGAGAAAGGAACAGCCCTTAGACATGAGTGGCACCACAGATGAAATTTGAAGACCAAAGACTAGTCTGATAAAGTGTTATAGTGACTTCAAGTCTTAACTGTAATACATACATACACACACACATATGCATGAATGAATGTATACATACGTACATACATACATACATACATACATACATACATATATACATACATAATACATACATATATTAGTGACAGCCTACTTTTTGTTTCCATGTACCAAATCCTTTCACAAGAATTAGTCAGGGTCTATAGTAGCTGATACTTGCCCAATGTGCCATGCAATGGAATTAACCCTGAAACCATATGATTGCAAAGAGAACTTCATAACTGCACAGCCATGTCTGTGCCTATAAATGAAGCACAAGTTTCATCATATTAACTGAAGTCATGATAAGAGAATCACTAAGCAGTGTAGATTAATATACATAAGTTGGCACAAAAAATTAACATATTTTAAAGAATAAATTACTCAAGAGAATTTACTTAGAGATATCATCCACATGAGAAATAATAGCACTGAATAATTATTTCTTATTAACTTTTGTATACTCACTGCATTGAATATGTTTACATTGAATATTGATTTTACATGCAAATGGTATCTCTGTGTTAATTACCTCAAAAATCAAAATATACTCATTTTCTACACCAGTTAGTGTGTATACCTAATCACTTTTTTCATCACTACTGTAGCATGTACAGTAAAACTTGTACTTTATTGAAGAAATCTAAGAATATAGTGTCCTAGGTCTTCCATTGTACTTGGTGTCTAATATCCACAATGTTTTACATATCAACAAGTGTCTTCTACAATAACCTTGGGCCAACGAAAGCCTAGAAAGAAGCCTGTGTGTACATGTGTTTGAGTGTACCCTCATATAGACATTACACAATGGTTGTTAATGATGATGATCAGTATACTGGTGAAGTTTTTAGTTTTCAGTTTTCCATGAAAAACATATCTTGCCATAAGGAAATATTACTTTAGTTGGAAACAAGTGTGGGTTTGATCCATGCAAACATAGAAAAGTGAATGATGACATTGATATGGTACTGATTAACATATATTATGCAAATTACACCCATTACAGCAACATTCTGGTTTGTACTTGATTTAAATGGCAATTACTATAAGTTCTCTTTCAGTACAGAAGGATGAATGATACTTATCTACTGATGAATGGACAATTTAATTATGAAACACTAGCAGTTTACCCAGCATTGCCCGGGAACGTCAATGAATGTAAAACAACACTGGGGTATTTCAATTTCAAAATAAATGAAAGATATGCAATCTGGTCATAATAACCTATATGTTACCAAAATGTTTGGTTAAGAATTAAGTGGGAAAATTATTTAAAATCAATAACATAAGCATGACATTACTGCAGTGTGTCTCAGCATTGCTGAACTTTATACATATGACCTTATATATTATTTCCTGCTTGGTGGATAACTATAACGAAGTCTTGAAAATATCGGAGTCTTCTTGGTGTCATAACTGTGCTCATAAACGATCAGTCCTCCTAGATTTGCAGAATAACTACTTAAAGTCAAATGGTCAACCCATAAAGCCCTAAGCATAAGGGTTTTGTTAAAGGAAGGAGAGAAACCAAACGTTTATTTGTCATTCCATTGAACAATAGTAAGTATCGATCAGTCTTTGATAACCTCAGGGATGCAGGATTCACATTGCATAATTTTGTTATGATACTGGTGCCATTGCTGTTGTAGATGTGATGGCAACTGATCGAGTGAATCCCTTGCTGCCATAGGTACCTGAAAAGTAGTGGTTGTGGATATGAAATGAAAAGACTCTTTAGCAAAAAAACATAGAAACGTACATTTCTACACTTTGATTTGGTTGTAGCACCTCCTTGTACACGATATTCCTTGTTCTCCCATTTCAGGCAAATGCAAAGAGATTCACCTTGCATCCCACTCTCGAACAGTCAACATATAGTTGTCCATGTGAAAAACATGACTTGTCTAAAAAAAATACCAGCAACAGATAGTGTCTGACGGGAAATTGAAGCCTCCAAAAGGAGAAAGGAATAGCTGCTCCTGATGGAATGAGAGGAACTCTTGGCATAAAAACATCATCTCGTTTTGCACTCCTGGAAATTATGATAGCCTCTATTACGTGGTTAAGAATTTTTTTAACAATCAGTCATGTTCTGTTGCATAGTTTGGCGGCTCCAAATTCGGAAGCAGCATTATTGGAATCCCTTCTTTCAGCTGCAATGTATGTGGGGGAAGGCATGGAGGGTCCAAGGAATTAAGAAATTCAGTAGGATAATTAACTGCCTCATTGTTGTCTATCATGGTATCAAT
>NC_068983.1:93502894-93503713 GCF_001194135.2 Octopus bimaculoides
ACAAAGAGAGAGAGAGAGAAGAAAAAAGGAGTGGAAAAGATATATATATATATATATATATACATGAGGGAGAGAGAGTGTGTGTGCTTGTGAGTGTACGTCTGTGTGCTAAACAACCTGTTGGGTCATATTGCTGTTTAAAAGTTGCATTAATGCTAGCAAAGAAGAAAGTTCCATACTGTTCAGGTAATATCAGGAAAATTAGTTAGACTTTTCATTTAAGAACAAAAAGATGCAAATGAATTGAATTAGTCTTGCTTTTAGCATTGTTGCTTATATCTCATGAAATGCTAAACATTTTCAAAGAACTTTCATATCTCATTGACTACAGTGAATTTTCAAAACAAGAATAAACATTAAAAACATATAGATTCATGCAAGATTTAACAGATTTGAAAAACAGATTTAATTTTCCTAAAAGTGCAATTTAGAAATTTCTTACTTACCAAAATTAGAACTTTATATCCAGATTTTGCTACTTGATATATCTTTAGTGTGCAACAGGTCCTACTGCCATGAAGTACAGTTCTTAGAGAAGGCGGGAAAAAAGCAAAGTATCACTAAAATTAACCATGCAATGACTATTGCAGGTGATAGAGCTTTACTAGGACTGTCAGTCTCACAGAAATGTAATCTGATTCTCTTGCTGCCTACGAATTTCCAAACTCATTTGTTCTTCACTGAAAAAGTTGCTATTTTCAAACTTCAGCATATATCCCTTACCTATTCATAGCTTTGTTTCCTCAGTTCTCTGTCTGTCTGTCATTCTCTCTCTCTCTCTCTCTCTCTCTCACTCTTTCTCTCTCTCTTTCTCTCTTT
>NC_068983.1:93503723-93508778 GCF_001194135.2 Octopus bimaculoides
CTCTCTCTCTCTCTCTCTCTCTCTCTCCCTCTCTCTCTCTCTCTCTCTCTTCCTTCTGTAAAAATAGACATAGGAATTAAGTAAATTTACATTCTTCTTACAACCTACAGCATTATGTATGTATACCTGTGTAAATAATTGTATAAAACAATATGTGTGCATGTACGCATGTGTTATATATATGCATGTAGGTGGTGAGCTGGCAAAATCATTAGCACATCAAGCAAAATGCTTAGTGGTATTTGGTCCATCCTTATGTTCTGAGTTCAAATTCTGATGAGGTCAACTTTGCCTTTCATCTTTTCAGGGTCAATAAAATAAGTACCAGTTGAACACAGGGGTCAATGTAATTGACTTACTCCCTCCCCAAAACTCCTGGCCTTGTGTCGAAATTTGAAATCAATAAATGCATGTGTTTGTGTGTGTGTGTGTCTGTGTGTGAGTGGAGGTAGATGGCTTAGTGGTTAGGCTGTTGCATCCATGATCATAAGATTGTGATTTCAGTTCCTGAACAGGGCAATGTGTTGTGTTCTTGAGCAAAGCACTTCATTTCATGTTGCTCCATTTCAGTTAGCTGGTAAAAATCCTATCCAGTGGAGTTTTGTAAATGCCACAGAATCCGGGACTCTAGTGTTATGAGTCCATAGCTCAAGAAGGATCTTTGATCCTTTTGAGACATGCATATAGACATACATATATTTATACAGACAGACAGAGAGGCATATATATACATAAGGACGTAGAGATATGCAGACATACATACATTCATACATGCATGAAGCCATGCATACATGCATACACTCAAACATACAATCATACAGACATACATACAGACAGCCAGACAGACATACATACATGCATAAAGACAGACAGACAGACACACACACACGCATGCATGCACGCGCATGCACACATACATGCATACAGACAGACATACATGAGTAAGATGATTGCTGAAATCTGCACCTGGGGACAACAGGCTTCTTTGGTCCTGGTCGTGTGTCAAGGCTGTCCTATTCAGGGAAAATACTGCGTACCTCAGTCTGAAGGTTGCCCAAATAAAGCTTGGCTCATTCTACCTGGTCAGGTGGTCAAATGTGCTCAAGAAACTGTTAATTGCTTCCTGGAATGTTAGAAACTTATTTGACCTTTCTAACTGAGAATGACCTCATTGAAGGACTGCTTTGATTGCATTTCATTTGAAATATCACGACATGGACATAACAGCTCTTAGTGAGACACACTTCTCTGAGGAAGAGTCTCTCATTGAACCGGGAAAGGGATAAACATGCTTCTGGAAAGGTGTCCCTGATGGCAAAGATAGAACTCATGGAGTGACCTTCACTGTGAAGGCCACCATTGCAAATAAGATGACAGAACTTCGAGTGGAACTGCATGAACATTATCTTCTACTTCGTGATATCAACCTGATTATGCTTGAGTTCCAATGTGGATTTTGACCAAAAAGAAGTACTTTTGACATGATATTTGTAAACTGTCTGCTCCTTGAAAAGTGTCCTGAATAGTAGGGAAACATATGTTATGCATTCGTAGACCCTACAAAGGTATTTGACACAGTCAATTGTCCTATATTGTGGCACCTGCTTCAGAAATTTGGCAGTTCACCAACATGTCTTTCAATTATCTAGAAGATTCATGGTGGTACGCAAGGAAGAATGACAACAAGCAGTGAAACCTTAGAACCCCTTGATGCCCAGGTCAATGCATCTTTACCTCTCTGCTGTTTAACATTTACCCTATGGCTGCAACCCTTTCTTCCAGGAGACAGTTTGCCAAAAAAGATAAAATTTGTATCAGGTACCTCCATGATGGTATCATGTTTAACACTCACTGCCTGAAAGCCACATCAAAAACCCTGTGTACGAGATTCAGTATGGTAATGATTCAGCTGCACCATCTCATACCCTCATGACTCATCAACACACGATGAACTCAATGGACAATGCCTATTCTTGGCTTGGTCATCAAGTGAATCATTGAAAAGCTGAATTTTTCTAATCAGCTTTCCCATACTCACTTTCCCCTCAGCCTGTCCTTATTGATGTTCAGCTGTGTCTGAAAAGGGTCAGTTTATGTACGATTTCCATTTGCTTGTCAGCAAGCAGGGAGTTCCATATCTACCACATGAATTTTCTGTCATGAAGGCACCGACTAAACATCTCACTTTTGGAATTTAAGAAGGCCTCTAGGTCAAATGGAGATAGTTCCATCTCACCCAGAAGGGATTTCACTTTGAAGATTTCATTCCACAGTATTTTTTCAAAACCCTAATTGACCAAGACTGTATTCTTACATCCATTGGTAAAGGAGATATGTGCCTCTGGCCAGCAGGTCTGATGAGTTGCTGATATTGTTGAGAACATAATAGGCATGAAACAAATGGTAACTTTCTGACCTGCTATAACCAACAACTACATTAATTTTTAAGATTTTTTAGAGTGTACTTCTTTCAGAATAATGAACAACTGACTGAATGTATGTATGTATGTATGTATGTATGTATGTATGTATTATGTATGTATGTATGTATGTATGTATGTATGTATGTATGCATGCATGCATGTATATATGTATGTACAGAGAGAGAGTGTGAGAGCAAGTAGGTCAGTTGGGATAAAATAATTCAGGCATTTAACTTCGGAAGCATTTCTATGGTCAACAGCAATTTTAAGATTGCAAAGGGAAACCCGTAATGAAATTGTTGTTTCAAATAAACAGAAAATCTGCAAATTTATCAGAAATTTCAAACTTCAGTTTTTATTCCATATATATATATATATATATATATATATATATATATATCAAGGAGGATTTCAGTTCTCTATACATGTCCTATAGAAGGCTAGCTGTGTTGGCTGAAATAGATGTTTTGAAAATGTTTTCGAATGTTTTGAGGCTTCAGTCCAAGCTGGTCTCTTGCATGTCAAGTAAATTGCATAAGACAAAATCACTTCTTACTTTGTTAAAAAAAAAATTGGATTACAGAGTCTAAAATATGAAATAGATTAGTCATAACTGAAACACCTTCAATCATACATCTGCTATGACAGTTCAACTTAGGGTACACAGTAACAACTTCTGTGTAAATTCTTGTTGAGAAGATTACAAAAGACAAAGCTTTTCTGTCAGTTGTCAAAAAAATAGAAATGAAAGTGTTTTGTTCGTGTAATATGATACAATGACATAATAGCTGTAGCTAAAATAGACATGTATAACAAGTTTCTGGGGATATATGATGTTTGTGATGAAAGAGGTCAAGCAACATCAATGAATGGATAATAAAAATGGTAGAAATCATGAGGCTAGCTGCTGACTGAGAAACATAGAAGGAGTTGGTTGTGTCTCTTGCTGTGCAACTACAGCTTCCCTAGACTATTTCTTTTGATTAATTGATTCTTCCTTAGTAAAGATTTTAAGAAAATGCATTAGAAAAGAAATATAATTAAAAGAAGTAATAATTTTTTTTCATTTTCTTTTTCCAAAAGTTAATAAAAACAAAACCCTGTAAATAATTAACTCTACATTGTGTTTGGTCATTTTTCAGTGTAAGGATTCTCAAGGATACTGTCAATCTGTATGTTTGTATGGCCATCTGTCTTCCTCGCTATCAGGAACCATTTCACTTGATATCCATTCTTTATTCTTGATACTGTCCTCTCCACCCATATTTTACATTGATCACCCTCCTTCTCCATCAAGTTAACTCACATTTTCCACCGTAATACATCTATTACATTCCCCATGCACTATGCCTACCACTATCCTCCCATGCTCTCTTGCAACCTACCCAACCACACATCATCTTCCCCACCTCTCTCTCTCTCTCTCTTTCGCTCTCTCTCTCTTTCGCTCTCTCTCTCTTTCGCTCTCTCTCTCTTTCACTATCTCTCTTTCTCTTTCTCTCTCCCTCTCTCTTCTTCTCTCTCTCTCATTTTCTTTCTCTCAGAAGACTTTGTAAAACAAGAAAACACTTATGTATACTTTCCATAATACTTTTTCTACTGCACAAATACTTGTAAATTTTGCCTTGATTGGTTTTCTGAATAAAGACCTGTTATATTTTTGGTTGAATTAACCTGTCCTCACAAACCATGTGCTGTGTAATTTCTTTATTACATTACTCTATAAATCAGACCAGAAGAGATCTATTCTTTGGTGACTTGTAATAAGTAAAAGCGTTTCTGCATTTTAGATATAAACCATTACTGTTTTTATCTCCACAAACAAGCATTTAATTTCCTACAACTGGTGACCTGATTCTGATTTAACAACTACAAATCAACCTATAGATTTATGCACAGGTTATTTTGAAGTATGTACACACACGCACACACACACACACATGTATGCACACTCACACAGGCACACACGCACACCACACACACAACCACACACTCACACATGCACACACACAGACACACACATACATATATATATATAATTCTTATCTTTTATTAATGTTTATTCTTATTTTTCCTAAAATTCTGGCTGAGGACGATAAGGTTGTGATTTTTGGTTAAATGAGTATGATGTTCTTTGTTCCGTGTTTAGTGTTTTGCTTTATTTTTATTTACATTTTGTTGTTTAGTTTTTGTCTACAGGTTGTTAAAAGTAGTATTTTGGTGTGAGTATATTTTAAGTTGAAATGAAGGTCTAATTCAACAATGTTTTTTTTTTACCATAATCATCTAAGAAACTGCATCTGCCAGCATTGCTGAATAGCAATGATTAACACAATGTATTTAACATTCAGCAATGAACAGCTGGTAGTGATGTGTTGAAACAATTGTAATGGTATATAATAAGCCATATCACTCTATCCTTTCTTATTAATATTTTTGTATAAACTATGAATATTTATGAATTTCCCATGTATATATGGTGACAGGAGAGGTATCACTGTATAATACCACTTGGTAGCCAATACCTGTAGAAGAGTTTTGTAAAGCACACTACAAGGTTTTTTTTAACTAGATTATATTAAAATATATCAATACATATATACATATATACAAATATATATATATATATATA
>NC_068983.1:93508875-93509680 GCF_001194135.2 Octopus bimaculoides
TATATATACTTATATAAATTTACACACACACACACAGCATTGAAAGGTGTGCACAGATATGTAATCCAGTACAACCTGTTGTATGGTCAGATCATCGGTGACTAAACTGGCAATCCCACCAGGTTTGCTTGATGGGGAGGATGATTGTTGGACACCCTGCAGCATGAAAAATAAGACCAGTCAAAGGGCAGAGTAACTCAAGAGTAGTCAATGGCCATCCAAAAAATATGTGTAAATATGTATATATCATTTTATATATTCTTATATCTACATATATATATAAAATTTTTTATAATTATCAGCATAATTATAATTAGGGATCAGCAAAATTGCTTCACTACATACCGAAATTTAGAAATAGCAGTTAAATACTATTCCACTACCATAATATATCTTCCAGACAGCAATACTCCCAACTCACACAGGCAAAGAGAAAAAAATAATGAATCCACCCGGCTTTGATGAACTGTATACACGTTTCTGGATTAAAGAGATATAAAAAATATTACTCACTTATTTCCATCATCAATACAGTATTTCAAATTATATCTCCAAGAATGCTAATAATTAAGATACGCATTCAACCAAGATCCATCGAACAACTTATATCCAAAGACCAGCATTTCCGAATTCATATAGATGAGTAAGAACTCACATTCCTTCCCCAATCACCCATGTGCGCTACAAGTAATCCCGCAGAAACTGCAGTTTATTATCAGGGAGTGAATTATTTAATCAATACAGATATTATCTGTACATATAAATTTGTTTTTACTTTTTTCATATATATATATATATATATATA
>NC_068983.1:93510499-93514132 GCF_001194135.2 Octopus bimaculoides
ATTTGGCCAAGTGTCTTCTACTATAGCCTCGGGCCAACCAAAGCCTTGTGAGTGGATTTGGTAGACGAAAACTGGAAGAAGCTCTTCATGTATTTATATATATGATGATGATATATATGTGTGTGTGTGTGTGTGTGTGTGTGTGTGTGTGTGTGTGTGTGTATGTATGTATGTATGTATGTATATGCTTGTATGTCTGTATTTGTCCCCTACCATTGCTTGACAACTGATGTTGATGTGTTTACCTCCCCTGTAACTTAGCAGTTCAGCAAAAGGGACCGATAGAATAAGTACTAGGCTTACAAAGAATAAGTTCTGGGGTTGATTTGTTCGACTAAAGGCAGTGCTCCAGCATGGCTGCAGTCAAATGACTGAAACATGCATAAGAATATATATATACATAGACACACACACACACACACACACACACACACACACACACACACACACACACACACACATATTTGTTTCTCTGTAAATATATTTTTAGAACATATATTTATACATTTGTTCTGAAATGAATCAGCAGCATTGATGCTTTGGTGTGCTCTTGGAGTAAATCCGTCTTACCAAATTTTATTCTTCAATAGACCACTTCATTTAGACACCTGTTCCTGTTTCTCTGTTTCACATCCTTCAATACTGTATCCCACTCAGTTGATGGGTCTTGTTTTGTGAGTACTTGGTGACCTTATTAGTGTTGATAATATGAAGAAAAAGCACCAAGTTCACTTTGTAAAGTGGTTGGCATTAGGAAAAGCATCAAGCTGTAGAAACCATGCCAAAGCAGACATTGGAATTTGCCACTTCTGTCAAACCATCCAACCCATTCTATCATGAAAAAGGGATGTTAAATGATGATGATGATGATGATGATGATGAATAAACCTATAACTGTTTTAAACAGTGATTTTTTTTTGTAAGTTAAGCAATCTTAGAGTGATGAGACTGATATCGTTGATGTTCAGTTTGAACAGACTGTAAAACTGATGTATTTAGATAAAAACATTATACGGAGACAGGGAAAATGAGAGAGAAAGAGCAAGGGGGTGAGCAGAGAATTCTTGAGGAGAAATGATTAAAGTGGGATGCAGAATATTAATGAGAGAAAGGTGTTATATAACAAATATTAAACAAAGCTAAGGTTGTTGAGAAGATTATTAAACACAGTTGGTGTGATGGCAAGAAGAGCAACAGATGTATCAGGTAGCCCAGGTTCAAGGAGGTATATGTGTGTGTGTGTGTGTGTGTGTGTGTGTGTATATATATATATATATATATATTTATATATATATGTATATATATATATATACACACATTTATATACTATTTTTTATCAGATTTCTTAAAGAGAATTGTTTGTATGAATAGATCTATAAGATATGATTCTGATAGCAGTTGAATAATAGAGAAAAGGAATAAAAAAGAGTGGGAAGAAAAATGGAGGAGGTGGTATTCATATTTATGTTACATGTGAGTAGAAGTTTGTGATGAGTAAAATGTTATCATGCTTAAAGCTCTTAGCAATACAACAGTAGTAATAAGTATACATATCACATAACAGTTAAGGGTTATTTAGATAGAATTCCTGGAGTAAAAATGAAGTTATGTGGCTTGTTATGAATATAAATTAACTATATCTATTTGGTTAAAAACAAATACAAGAAAATATATGAGTAACAGTCTCATGAAAATTATAACACACAGTTTATCTTACACAAATGGAAACACACACACACACACACACACACACACATACACGTGTGCGTGTGTGTGGGGGGGGTGTATTGTGCACCAGTTGGTTTCACAAACACTCTTCTTTTCAAGTGTGAAAAATAGATACCGACTTACCAGCTCACTAAAAACCCACTTCCTATCAGTGCTCTTCCTGACAGTTCAAAATCTTAGGGCTGCCATCATTAATGTCAACATGATGAAAGATAGGTCAAGAGAGATTACAGAAATGCCCGAGCAAAGGTAATTAGATATATGCTATATTCAAAAAGCAATATGAAGAGGAACCTCATCAAATACCTCACAGGCAAGGAATAAAGTACAAGTACTTCTGGATTGGTAATAGTAATGGAGTAGGTGGAACTGATGTATTGTTAGCAAAGAAATACATTGTTAAAATAACTGAATATGCAACAAAATAATTAAACTTAGGCTATTCATAGACAAAACAACACAGAAAGTTATTTCTGCATACACATAACAAATAGGGCTGGGAAATGAACAAACTACAGACTGCCTCAATAATGAATAACAGCAGCCTCACTATTAAGGCTAGTGATGTTAATGGATTTGTTCATAAAAACCATGATAACTTTTCCATTGCAAATGTAGGCTATGGATATGGTACAAGGAATGAGAAAGGACCAAGTTTCCTGTGATACAAATGATCAAACCATTTGCAATATGAACTGTAGGAAATCGGTCAGCTACCTGGTAACCTACAAATCAGACAAACACATAGGTTAGAGAGACTTAATTTCCATCAGGAAATAGTATAAGTAAAGTTTTTTTCTGGTGAAAGATGTACAACCCAACAGTATATTAACTGACACTAAGCCACATGCCTTCATTAGCAATATGCTAATAAGTAAATTTTTGGTTGATGTAAACCACCATCTTTCTTCTTGGATTCAGGTTCTTATGTTACATACATACACAAATGCACACACATGCACACATGCACACACACGCACGCAATAATAAAAGGAAAATGGAGAGTTTAAATTGACATATGTTAATTTATTAACATAATATAATATTATTATTATAATATAAAATAAATATAATCTCTACAATTGTTTCAATTCAAACTCAAAACCAAAAATATATATATTATGGAAATATTTGAGTAAGAATCTCATCAGAGTAAACTGGACGAAAATCACATATGAAAAGTTTGAAATTGTAAAACAGACTTATTATTGTATATTGTGTATATATACCCATTTGTATTGGAGAAAATTTTTTCTACTATATTGGGTATATAGTAGTTAACCAGTGAAAATTGGATGTTTTACATCCCTATAAGAGGAGCTTGTTTCCTTGTATTAGATCTTTTATATATACTAGCAGAAAGACTTCCCTCTGGGCAGTTTTCTGCTATCCCCTTGATAATAGTTACACATTTGATTCCCAATTCTAATAGTTTTTATGATATTTCATGTCTAATTATTTCTTTGTATAATAGTGCTCACTTGCTTAGTAAATACTGCTTTCATTATTTTATCACAGTCATAATCTCACATTTTTAAACAAACAGAGGGAGAAGCAGTTTGTTGAGTTTTACCTTCCCTCATAACTACATAGAAATTTCAATTCAGCAGCCCATCTGTAAGCTTTGCAGTGTGTGTGTGTGTGTGTGTGAGAGAGAGAGAGAGAGAGAGAAAGAGAGAGAGAGAGAGAAAGGGGGAGAGAGAACATTGCAAACAATGAATGAAATAAACATGAAATGAAAAAATTGTATAAATAAAAGGGCATTACTACAGATGTATTGTTTATACCCCTGACTTTGTTGCCTCATAACATCCAGATAAATGGATATTTTTTAACAAAAGTTTCTACAAATCCCACTTAGATGTTGTGGCTTCAGAGTATATAGGGATTAATGGGAAAGAATTT
>NC_068983.1:93514569-93516880 GCF_001194135.2 Octopus bimaculoides
TTTACACCCCCTCCATCATCATCGCACTGCAGACCTGAATGAGGTAGGGGGTAAAAATTTAAATTGTAATTTGTTTTGTTGCTTATATTCCATCAATGAACCATGTGTGTTTTACTTTGGCATCAGCATTCTATAAAATGCATTTAATGGGAGAAAAGTATTGAAAAAACATCAATACATGTGAGAGTGAAAAGGGAGGGTGGTTTGGATTGTGCTAGAAACAACAGCGAGACCTCCCTTGAATTGTTCACCTTTTCCTCTGAAAACATTTACAATTTTTTTTTTTTTTTTTTTACACTGAATAGGCTCCTCCCATGGTTTTTAAGTTAAAAAAAGAAAATGGTCAATATCAGTCCGGATAGTTATTGTCATGAGGCTTATAGCATTCCAAACAGCCATAACATTCAATAAATAATGTTTTTTACATTAACAGAATAAACAGTCAGTTTTCCAAATAGCAAATTATAACTTGAAATGAAAACATTGAAAGAGAAGGTGAGAGACTTGGCAAATGAAAATGGAATACTCTGCAGTGAATGTAATGAATATTTAAATTTGCAAGAAATTGGAGTTAAACAATTCATTAAACTTGAGAAATTGAAGTTATAGGATATTTCTTAGAACATGAATTTATAAAAATATTTCCAGACAGTCAACCCTTTAATAATTGCTTTCTTCTAGTACTTTTAGTAATTGTTACATATCTAATAAGCAGCTTTCTCCATTATAGTATATATATATTAGACAATATATGAGGGTTCTGCAATTTCTTGCTGAACAACCACACAAAGGATTTGTCGATAATGATCATCAACATTAGCTGTACAGGTGCACAACATGCCACTTGTCAGATGATGAAATATTGCAGAGCAATGTGAAATGAAGTGTGTTGCTCAAGAACACAAGGCAATTCAAAACCAAAAGCAATATATATGCATATATATATATATATATATATATATTGCCTTTTGGCTTTAAATTGCATCTAGTCACTTTAATAATTTTAAAATTTTCAGTTTATCATTTCACTGAATCAGCCACTGATTCCTGTGGTATATTCTATAAATTGGCAAGTCAAGTTAGCTTAATCCTAGGCAATGGAGTAGCATCACTGATGACAATTAATTCTACCTGAAATTGGCTGGCTGATCTATTTCCCTTGTCAGTGAATAGAAAGTTCTCTGTTGAACAGAAAATGCTCTGTTCATGGCTAAGAATTATTTCGACTCTTATTCAAAGCAATGCTGGTGCTGACTTGTACCATTAGTTATTTTTAGTGATGATTGTATTTGGGTCTTTTGATTTTAATTTGCATGTACCCACTTTAATAATTTTATATATACATACATATATATATATATATATATATATATATACCGGAGTAAGCACATAAAATGTGCAACAAGGTGGAAAAAAGAGTACTCAAATACCAAAGGTAGAGTAATATGCTTTATTTAAAAGCAGCAGAAATATAACAAAAGACTGTTACTCGGAGTTTCACATTCCCATTCATCGGACAGTTTTGTTATACACATATATACATATATACATAGATATAGATATAGATATAGATATGCATATACATTTCCTTCTAAAATAGGATAAAAATTTTTCCCAAAAAAATTTCATCTAAGTGGCCAGCATATTAAGAGATTAATCCCAAAATTGATTCAATATAGAGATAATGAATTTTTTAAAAAATTCTGTTAGCTTGCCTCCCTCAATTTCAGCATGATGTATATTCATAGTGAATGTATATTGTAATGTGGTGATTGATAATTTAAAGTCTATTCTGAGCATATTGGCATAGAAATCTTATTTCTTTTGCCCTTGTTTATAATTGATATGCATATACATGTATATATGCATACACACACACACACACACACACACACACACACACAAACACACACACACATGCATATGTATGTATGTATGTATGTATGTATGTATGTATGCATGCATGCATGCATGTATGTATGCATGTATGTATGTGTGTGTGTATATATATATATATATGTATGTATGTATGTATGTATGTATGTATATATATATATGTGTGTGTGTGTGTGTGTGTGTGTGTGTGTGTGTATACACAAACAGAAGGATAAAATCATGTAAATTATAATATCAAGTGGCCAGCATGCTATAAAACCTTGTGGTTAAATTTTACTAAAATTAATAATTATATATATAAATTATATAATTATATAAGGTGGTTTTATAGAGCTTTTTGGTGTATTTTTGTAGCATGCTGGAGCAGGGCATTCCTGATCCCTTATACAATTATATAATCTATATATATATATAT
>NC_068983.1:93517594-93522085 GCF_001194135.2 Octopus bimaculoides
TATATATATATATATATATATATGTATGTATGTATGTATATAAGAGTTGGGACCCTTCAGCAAGTGGTCAAGGTGGCACATCAGTAGCCTTAGACCAGCATGAGAGATGCAATCAGAGGTTCACTCCATCAACTTCTGTCTGGAGTATACTCTGAATGCTTTTGCTAAGGATCAAATACTATGGTGACAGCTACCTTATGTTGATGTGCATTCTGCTGCAGGCAGAGAGAGTAGGAGATGATGATGATATATATAAGAACAGTACACAATATGGATTCAGAGAATTGTACAGCTATCACAGTAAGCTCCTCTTATGGACTCAGCTATCAATCCATATAGTAATCAATTACAAAGTAATATAATGTATATTGTCCATGTAATTGAAAATCTAGAAAATCTGATTGATAAAATTATTCAATGAGAAATATGGAAAGCACAAAGTCTGTAGGTGTGGGAGATGAATATAAATTTTGCATTAATTTCTGAATATACAATTGTGTTGCATATTACAGAACATACATTTTAAGCAAACCTGTACATCTGATTTCTTGCTTAACAAAAATAATACAACTTGAAGAAGTTTCTTAAACAGCCATAATCCTGTGGAAGTTGTGTGATTAAATAAATTTTTGTTCATTTCCCATATCTTCAGACTTTGTGCTATATATGTGTGTGTATATACAAATATATATCTATATATGTACGTAGGTATGTATGAATATATGTGTGTATGTATGTATGTATGTATGTATGTATGTATGTATGCATGTATGTATGACTGTATGTGTATGAATGTATATATATATATATATATATATATATATATATATATATATACATGCATGCATTTACATGTGTGTGTAGAGCATGCTGCATATAATACTAAAAGCATAAGTTTTAAGTCTAAAGACATGAACTGATACAAGAATTCAGTTCCTTAGTTCCAATGATGCCTCTGGTCTTGACCAAATTCCAGCATGAGCCCTGAAAGGATGCTGAAATAAACTTGACCCACATATCATCTATTTTCCATGTGATCAACTTGATGTATATTCCTACACTAATGGAAAGTCACCTCTGCATTATCTATATGCAAGTTGGAATTAAGTGTTAGTCCCTCAAACTACTCGCCAACTTCACTTGTGTAAGTCAAGATCATCATCATCATCATCACCATCCTTATTATCATTGTTATTGTTGTCATTGTCACCATTGTCATCGTCATCATCATCATTTAACATTCATCTTTCATAGTGGCATGAGTTAGACAGTTTGAAAGGATCTGATGGGTCCTAGGACTGCATTGTAATCTTGGGTCTGCTTTTAGCTTGTTTTCTACAGCTGGATATTCTTCCTAGCCTCAAGTACTTTACAGCTTTGTGTTGGGTGCTTTTTCAAGCCACCAGCAGCAGCAGTGAAGTTAACATGTGGCTTGCAAGGCTACAGACTCCAAGGGGAAGGGCTAAAGTATGAGAGAAGTGTGGGCAGAGCAGATTCTTGTAGAGGAGTTACATGACCACTAAGAATTAGAAAAGAGAGCAAGAAAGGTCAGGAGGACCTAAAAAAATGAATAGTGATGGTGAGGTGTCCAGATGAACTCTCAAGGTATGAGGTGAGTAAAAGTGAGTGGGGATACACGAATAGGATGTAGATGGGTGGGTTTTTGCAAGAGTTGATGAAAGAGCAAGAGATGGGAGAATGGGAGAATGGGAGAATGGAAGGAGAAGCAAGAAACAAGTGTAAAAATTGAATTGAGTTGAAAGGTGGATGTAGGGAATGATGGATAAGAGGGGGTGTGGAAGACCAATGATGCATGAGTTGGGGAAAGTAGAGGGATGAGGGTTGACCAATCTGGATATGAAATGTGTGTCTGAGATATTTTATCACTGCAGATTTTGTACAAAGATAAAATTCAAAGTGATGCATATGCATTGCTAATATTGCAACAAAGTTGCTTCCATTGGAGAATCATCAAACATACCCTTTCAGGTTCATCCTTTGATTTTTACCCATCAATGACTCATTACTTAACCCCTTTCTGGAAATATATAGCATAACAGCCCTGGTAGTAATCATGTATCCTGCCTCCCCAAATGTTTTGGACATGTCTGAAACAATCCCTGATGGACCTGTAGCATTCCCCCTCTCTATGGCCTTAATTGCTTTAACTACCATGATACTGTCAAGTTGGATTTTTGGACCCTCTGTAGACTCAGCATGAAATAACCCACTCTTTATCTCATTTCTTCTTCACTTTCAGTAACCTCTCATAATAGCACTTCCAAACCAATTTCTTGTCTTCCATGTCAATGGCAAATGTACCTTCATAATATCCAACACACTTCTCACCAATGTCATCTTAGTTCTGTCTCACAAAACGTCTTGCAATCTTAGGCACTTTGTGCCTCTGCTCCTCACATCGTAGGACTTGTGCAAATCTTTTCTTTTTTGCCAAGTATACCTGTTGTCCATGAAGACATATGGCATAGTGGTTAGGCTATTTGACTCATGAACATAAAGTCATGAGTTTGATTCCAGACAGCTCGTATTCTCAAGCAAGACACTTTATTTCATGTTGCTCCAGTCCATGCAGCTGGCAAAAATGAATAGTACCTGTATTTCAAAGGGCCAGCCTTGTCACATTCTGTGTCACACCAAATCTCCCTGAGAATTATGTTAAGGGTACACACAACTGTGGAATGCATGCTCATTTCATAAGCAGGCTGTTTTGTTGATCAGATCAACTGGAACCCTTGTTGTTGTAACCAAAGAAGTACCACTATCTCTTGTCTCACAGCTCTTCCAGCTATTTGATAATGCTTCCTTCTGCTACTTTCCTTCCAGATTTTCCAAGTTTGTCTCTTAACCATTACCATACAACCAACCATGTCATTTCACCATCATATTACTGTCAGTTTGTTTGGGACCATGGTTCAGCCACATGTCTGATTAGTAACCTTAAGCAGATTATTTCATAGAAATTTCCAGTTGTTGTTTGCTACACATACCTAAATCTTTCTCCTTGCAGTCGTATGCATCGATTAGAATTTCTCTAAATCTTTTCCCAACTACAGGATCTCTTAGTTTTCATATCTTCCTTATCTGTGTTGTTTTCTGTTTCAGTGTGTGCCAAGTCCTGACCCTGAAGATACTAGTTACTTATTTATGTTGCATAGTGAATTCTTCACCAGAAATGTTTCAGTATTTACAGTGGCCCTTCTGTCCTATTTGCTGGTGAGAATGTAATCTATCAGACTCCTTTATTTGCTAAATTGGTAGGTAATGGGGTAGTTGGCTGGTTTCTTAAAGTCTGTTGGAAATTGTTAGATTAATTGTCTCACAGAACTCAAGGAATCTTATACATTCCTCATTTCTTGAACCATATACACAGCCTCCGTGTCATGAAAGCCATCACTGTGTTGGTTAATGTGTCCACTAAAGTTACCAGCCATGATCAGAAAATCATTGTCAATTGTTGTTGAGTCAGTCTGTAAATGTGACTCATGCAAGCTATCCTTCTTTTGTTCTTCCGTCAATCCTACCTGTAGGACATATGCAGAGATATATAGATACATGTTGTTGTTGAGTTGCCTGTACCTAGCCTCATCTTAGTTATCATATCATGGATGACCCTGCAGTGCTGGTGTCATATAAAAAGCACTCAGTTCACTCTGTTGGGTGGTTGGTGTTAGGAAGAATATCCAGTCATAAAAATCATGCCAAAATAGACACTGAAGCCTGATGCAATCTTTAGTCAAACCATCCAAACTCTGCCAGCAATGAAAACAGACGTTAAATGATGATGATAATGATGATGATGGTGATGATGTTCTCCCTCTCCCAGCCCACAAATAGCTGCTCTAGGGGAGATAACCTGCCCTCAGTGACACTGGACTATTTATTCTTTGATAACCAAGTGACCAATATCTGTAACAAATTTCTGCCTCCAAGAGGTGAAGAGTTAAATTTGTCTTCAGACTAGAGTCTAATGACTCTAGTAATCTGTGGGGCTACAGCCTTCATGGATGTGAAACCATTGGTCGCTCTATGACCAGACAATAATTCTTTGATTCTTTTATTCTTTTATTTGTTTCATTCATTTGACTGCGGTTATGCTGAGCACTGCCTTTAGTTGAGCAAATTGACCCCAAGACTTATTCTTTGTAAGCCTAGTACTTATTCGTTTGGTCTCTCATGAAGAACCGCTAAGTGACGGGGACGTAAACACACCAGCATTGGTTGTCAAGCGATGTTGTGGGGGGACAAACACAGACACACAAACATATACATACATATATGTATATATACAACGGGCTTCTTTATCGAGAATAACCAGCTGAAATTGCAAGGATAATCTGGATCTCGAGTGAAGAGACAAAACTGCGAATGACCTGTCTGTGTTTTCTTTGTATCGTCTATCTGGATGTTTTGTGCCTTTCTTGTATCACCTAACTATCTGGATGTTTTACGTTCTTGTCCCATTCTGTATTA
>NC_068983.1:93523082-93524104 GCF_001194135.2 Octopus bimaculoides
ATATGAGAGTGTGTGTGTGTTTGTGTGCATGTGTGTATATATATATATATATATATACATATATTTATATATATGTATGTATATGTATGTATATGTATATACCACGTAAAAGCACCCACTACACTCTCTGAGTGGTTGGCATTAGGAAGGGCATCCAGCTGTAGAAACTCTGCCAAATTAGATTGGAGCCTGGTGTAGCCATCCGGTTGCAACCAGTCCTCAGTCAAATCGTCCAACCCATGCTAGCATGGAAAGCGGACGTTAAACGATGATGATGATGATGATGATGATGATGATATATATATATATATTCCAAACAGCAAAACATACAAAATACTGTGTATGTCGTCAGTGATTCTATTGAAGTTTTATAATTTCCTAAAAGTTTTTTTGAAGTTTGCAGCTGCTTTCACTTCTCTTCAGGTTTTTCAGCTTTTCATAACCCTCCCCCGAAATTTCAATCTTTTATATTCTATATTTTTATTTACATTTTTTGGTAGTTCTTATCCATTTTCTGACTTTTACCATACAAATATCTTTCCTAATAACAGGATTTTATCACTATTTTTTAGTCTCTTTTAAATATATTTCTAAATACTCTCGATAATTGTTGGTAATTTTCAATACCTCTTTTTTATTATTATTTTACTGTACATCTTAGTAATTCTTTAAAACAATTTTTAGGTATATATAGGTATGTATGTGTGTGTGTGTGTGTGAGTGTGTATATATATATATATATATATATATATATATTGAACGCACATGTCCTTTTTTGCAAGTAAGTCTACTATTATTCTGACGTGACTATCTTTCTATCTATCTATCTGTCTATCTGTCTATCTATCTATCTATCTGTCTTCCTCCATCTTTCTATCTATACCTCTGTCCTGGCCTCTACTTCACTGCTATACCCTTCTGTCCCTTCCTCCTTGTTCCACTTCCTCCCTCCACCATCCTCTCTGCTCTCGTGTGACCTGTGGTCAACTTTCTTTTCACTCCAGCCGCTGTGAAGGCAAGAC
>NC_068983.1:93524888-93526056 GCF_001194135.2 Octopus bimaculoides
TATATATATATATATATATATATATATACACATACATATATACGTAAATATTTACACACATATATATATATATATATATATATATGTATGTCTGTATGTATATATGTACATTTACATATTATATTCTTAAAATTTCAGTCATCTTTGGTGGGTAAGGATTCCTATCTCACTAACTTATCTATTTCTTTACCGTTTGCCATCATTTCTAAATGTTTAAGTATTTTTCAACCATGTTGATATTTTGCTGCAGTTTTCAGTGTCCCTAGACCATTTTTAGGATTTCCATTGCTTTATATTCAGTTTCTTCACTTTTCAATCATGTTATATTTTCTCCCATTGTTTTTATATCTTGTCAATGCTTTCAACACTTCTCAATCTTTGTCAGTTCTCTGCACCCTTTTCACTACTCACCTCTCTTTCCCTAATTCTCTCAAGTATTCACTTTTTATTTTCTTTTTTTGGCATTTTCAGTTTCCAAAGTTCCAGGACATTTTTTAGTTATTTTTTAGCACTTTTAAGTCAATCTTTTTAGTACATTATATCCTTTACATTCTACTTCTATCTTTCAAATCATTTTAGATGTTTTCTTTTCAGCCATTTCTAGACATAGTCAATGCTTTCATCTACTTTGCTACCTATCTCAGTCACTTGTTCTCATTTCTGTATTCTCCTTTTCTTTGCAGCTATGTGGTAAGAAATTTACTTCCCAACCACATGATTCTAAGTTCAGTCCCACTGCATGTTACCCTTGGAAAGTGTCTTCTATTATAGCCCTGGGCCAACCATAGTCTTGTGATAAGATTTGGGAGATAGAATCTAAAGATACCTGTTATATACATACATACATACACATCATCATCATCATCATCAAAATTTAGCATCTATTTTCCATGCTGGCATGAGTTAGACTGTTTGACTGGAACTGGTAAGCCAGTGATCTGTATGAGACTCCAGTGATTTTGACTTAGTTTCTACTGCTGGATGCCCTTCCTAACATCAAACACTCCAAGAGTGTAGTGGGTGCCTTTTACATGCCACCATCACAGGAGCCTTTTATGTGTCACCATCACAGGTGCCTTTTATATGTCACTGTCACAGACACCTTTTACATGTTACCAATACAGGTGTCTTTTATATGTCACCATCATATATATATATATATATATAT
>NC_068983.1:93527638-93531682 GCF_001194135.2 Octopus bimaculoides
ACCCTTATTAATAAATTTTATATATATATATATATATATATATATATATATATATATATATGTGTGTGTGTGTGTGTGTGTGTGTGTGTGTATATATATATATATATATATATATATATATATATATTGCAGAATGAGAGTGTTAAGCAGTGATAAGTAAAAATGCAATGTTATAACCAGTTCGAATATGCTAAAGGTACATTTAGCTTCTTTACATGTCTGAATGTGCTTTTAGCATATTCGAACTGGTAATAACATTGCATGCCCCCTGTGTAAGGTAGTGATCATGTAGTGCATAAAAATGATGGTGTGGTGTATGCAGGTTGAAGACTATTGTATGTATTTGAGTTCTGCTAAATGCAAGCTTTCTTTTCAGGTACATGATACTGATGTCCCCCATCCCGGGGTCTCACAACCCCTCAGGGTTGCCACACTCAATGTAGGCACACTGAAAGGTAGGTCTGGTGAGATTGTTGAGATGCTTGAATGGAGATGTGTAGATTTGTTCTGCATCCAAGTAAGGTGGAGAGGAGGTTCTGCTAGGTTCCTCACAGGCAAAGAACATAAGTACAAGATTTTCTGGGTGGGGAACACTGACAGGGTCGGGGGCATGGTTATACTTCTTGTGGAGAAATGGGTTGATGAGGTAATTGTGGTAGTCAGAGTCTGTGATAGAATACTTAAGATTAGATTAGTACTGCATCATGGGTTAGCAACCATTATCTCAGCCGGGGTTACCTGATGAACAGAAAGACGGATTTAATGACAC
The DNA here is from genome assembly GCF_001194135.2 of Octopus bimaculoides. Classification (NCBI taxonomy): domain Eukaryota; kingdom Metazoa; phylum Mollusca; class Cephalopoda; order Octopoda; family Octopodidae; genus Octopus; species Octopus bimaculoides. The sequence goes on from NC_068983.1 coordinate 93,528,408, forward strand.
CCTCTTACAGACTACCTCGTCGACGAATGGCAGAGACCTTCACCTTATGGCTGGTGACTTCAATGGGCATGTTGGACAACATGCAGGGGGCTTCCATGGCATACATGGAGGCTATGGTTTTGGTTCCTACAACGAGGAGGGAACCAGTCTGCTGGAGTTCTGCAATGTAAATGATCTTAATGTCTGTAATACTAACTTCAGGAAACCTGTCGGTCGCCTATTCACCTACCGATCTGGTAGACACATTAGCCAAATTGACTACATCCTCACTAGGAAACGGGAAAGATGGCTACTTATAAATGCCAAAACCTTCTCAGGCGAAGAATGCACCCCACAACATAGATTAGTAGTTAGCAACTTCAGAATCAGGGCTAAATGGATGCCCAGAAGATGACTAGCATGGAGGAGAAGGGTCTGCGAATGGACAGAGATTTAGAGACGTATTACTCAAAGTTTTTGATGAAATAGAGGGGAATATAGCATCACATAATGTGGAAAACAACTGGAGGTTTCTACAGGACAACCTGTTGAGGGCCACTGACCAGATCTGTGGATGGGGCAAAGTCCCCTCTTGACCCAAGGTAATGTGGTGGTGGAACAATGCAGTTTACAAGGTCATTAGGGAAATGAAACATGCATGGAAGGAATGGAAGAACGGTGGTAACAAGGAGTTGTATCAGACTGCCAGAAGGGAAGCTAGGAGACAGGTCTATTAAGCCAGAGGGGAAGCAGATAAGAAAAAATGTTCTGCGTCATGAAGACCAAAGACTTGAGGTGTTTTGTGTTACAAGACAGTGCGTGAGAGAGAATCATGATGTCATAGGAGAGAAATGTGTCTACATGGATGACAGCTCATGTGCATTTAATGAGGCTGCAAGGAGAGAGACTTGGAAACACCACGAAGAAAGGTTGCTAAATGAAGAGAATGAATGGGAGGAAGAGAGTCTGCTGAATGTTGACCCAACAGAGGGACCAGCTATCCGAATTGACAGTACCTTGGTAGATATAGGAATTAAGGGTATGAAGACAGGGAAAACACCTGGCCCAACAGGAATCACTGTAGAGATGCTTAAAATATCTGGTGGTGTCGGCTATAGTCTAGTCACCCATATAGTCAACCAGGTGATACATGAAGGAGTCATACCCAATGACTGGTTTAGCAGCACTATAGTCAACTGCTACAAAGGTAAAGGTGAGGCATTAGATACAAATAATTACAGAGGTATCAAGTTGTTGGTTCAGGTAATGAAAGTCATGGAGAGGGTCATAGCCCAACTAATTAGGGGGCGAGTCAGTCTAGATGAGATGCAGTTTGGGTTTGTACCAGGGAAAAGCACTACTGATGCTATATTTCTGGTAAGACAGCTGCAGGAGAAATACCTAGCCAAAGATAAACCTCTGTACCTGGCTTTTGCTGACATGGAGAAAGCTTTTGACAGGGTCCTCTGATCCCTTATCTGGTGGTCAATGAGGAAACTAGGGATAGATGAATGGTTAGTGAGAGCTGTGTAAGCCATGTACAGGGATGCTGTTAGTAAGGTGAGGGTTGGCAACGAGTACAGTAAAGAATTCCGAGTAGAGGTAGGGGTCCACCAAGGATCAGTTCTCATCTCCCTCTTATTCATTATAGTCTTCCAGACAATAACAGAGAAATTCAAGACAGGATGCCCCTGTGAGCTTTTCTATGCTGATGACTTTGCTCTAATAGCTGAGTCACTATCAGAACTAGAGGAGAAGTTTCAGGTGTGGAAGCAAGGATTAGAATCAAAGGGCCGTAGAGTCAATCTAGCAAAAACTAAAGTCTTAATAAGTAGGAAGGCAGACAAACCACAAATCCCTTCAAGTAGATAGCCCTGCTAAATCTATAGAAAAAGCGTAGGTAGAAACTCCATGTATCTGGTGTAAGCTATGGACACATAAGGAGCGCAGCAATAGCAAAGGAAGATTAACTGAGAAGATAGTTTTTGTGCATTTCAAATGCTCAGGGGCAATAAACCCTGAAAATTTGCAGAGAACAGCTTCCGTCACATTCCAGGGGGAAAAACTGGAAGTAGTTGATAGCTTCCATTACCTAGGTGACCAAGTCAGTAGTGGGAGTGGATGCTCTGAAAGTGTAGCTACTAGAATAAAAATAGCCTGGGCAAAGTTCAGAGAGCTCCTTCCTCTGCTGGTGACAAAGGGTCTCTTGCTCAGAGTAAAAGGTAGACTATATGACACGAGTGCGAACAGCGATGCTACATGGCAGTGAAACATGGGCTGTGACAGCTGAGGACATGCGTAAGCTTGCAAGGAATGAAGCCACTATGCTCTGCTGGATATGTAATGTAAGTGTGCATACATAACAGAGTGTAAGCGCGCTGATAGAAAAGTTGGAATCAGATGTGGTCTGCAAAAGAGATGACTGTGCTGGTGTGGTCTTGTGTTGTGAATGGATGAAAACAGCTGTGTGAAATAGTGTCACACCCTAGGAGTTGAGGGAACCTGTGGAAGAGGTAGACCCAGGAAAATCTGGATGAGGTCGACCTTCTAACATTGAGCCTCACCGAGGCAATAACAAGTGACTGAGACCTTTGGAAATATGCTGTGATTGAGAAGACCTGGAAGGCCAAGTGAGACCATAACCGTGGCTTATGCCAGTGTAGCATAACCAGCCCATTTAAGAGTACCCTTTAATCATTGGATTATTAACTACACTTGTGAAGACATGTTGAGGCAAGTGAAATCGTTGTTGTGGCCAATGACAGTACCTGAACGTTAAAAGCACCATTCGAGCATGATCATTACCAGGATCACTGATTGCCTCCTGTGCTGGTGGCATGTAAAAGGCACCATTCGAGCGTGATCGTTGCCAGAATCGCCTGACTGGCTCCTGTGCCAGTGGCACGTAAAAAAACAGCATTTGAGCGTGGTCATTGCCAGTGCCATCAGACTGGCTCCTACGCAGGTGGCACGTAAAAAGCAACATTTGAGCATGGTCGATGCCAGTACCACCTGACTGGCCCTCATGCCAACTGCATGTAAAAGCACCCAGTACACTCTCGGAGTGGTTAGCGTTAGGAAGGGCATACAGTTGTAGAAACTTTGCCAGGTCAGATTGGAGCCTGGTGCAGCCTTCTTGCTCGCCAGCCCTCAGTCAAACCATCCAACCCATGCCAACATGGATAGCAGACGTTAAACTACGATGATGATGATGATGATGATCCAAACCATATATATATATATTTATAGTTTGTATACATATACATATATAGTTTGTGTGTGTATATATGTATATA
>NC_068983.1:93531754-93534910 GCF_001194135.2 Octopus bimaculoides
ATATATATATATATATATAATTAACATAATAGGGTAAAAAATTTGATATTAATTAATATCAATTTAATACCAGGAAACCAGCACATTAAAAGATTCAGAAAAAATTCTCTGAGATCTCAAAAGGATTATATTACATGTGTATATAAAAGAGACCATTAAGTGGACTGTTAATGTGCTAAAATTCAGCGGAGCAAAACAGGCGGGCGAGACTAGTGAAAATTATAAATACCTAGGTTATCTGTAGACCATGGTTTCTAAATCAACACTTTCTTAACGAAAGTATCTGTTTTTCCTCAGTACAGACTGCCATAACGATTATAATCCAAATTAACCATAATCACGTTTCTCAAAGTCGGTAAATTCAACGCAGAAATTATTTTCTGCAGAGATATTTCTGGATTTAGCTCGCCAAAACTAGGACTTTTGAATTTTACTCATTATAATTAATAGAATCCCGTGCACTGTTTTCATTTGTTGGAGACAACTAGCACGAGGTTCTATAGGATTTTAATCATTATGGCAGTCTGTACTGAGGAAAAACAGATACTTTCGTTAAGAAAGTGTTGATTTAGAAACCATGGTCTACAGATAACATAGGTATTTATAATTTTCACTAGCCTCGCCCGCCTGTTTTGCTCCCTTGAATTTTCTTTGAGAATTTTTAAGTGATCTTCTTCTAGCACATTAACAGTGCACTTAGTGGTCTCTTTTATATACACATGTACTATAATCCTTTTGAGATCTCAGAAAATTTTTTCTGAATCTTCTGATTCTTTTAATATGCTGGTTTCCTGGTATTAAATTTATATTAATTAATATCAAATTTTTTACCCTATTATGTTAATTAACCATAATCACGTTTCTCAAAGTCGGTTAATTCAATGCAGAAATTATTTTCTGCAGAGATATTTTCGGATTTAGCGCGCCAAAACTAAGACTTTTGAATTTTACTCTTTATAATTATATATATATAATATATATATATTTATCAGCACAAGAACAAAAATTTAATGTAAGAATTACCAATTTGTTTACATTACCATCACATATGTATCAATTATTTTCACATCCTAACCAATGCATCTGTTTATATTCTCATTCTGAAAAGATTTATTTAGACTAGTAAATTGAAACGATCGTAAATGTTACCCTCATCTCTACTTCTTCCTCCTTTGTTATCTATTTAATTAAAGACATACCAGCGAAAGCCAAGAGTTTCACATTGTTATTATATCCATTCTCTTCTCCTATATATATATATATATATATATATATATATATAGTATAAATGTGTTTGTAATAGTGCTTGTGCATCGTTTAATTGATAGGAGGAAAAAGTCACCTTACATTCTATCTTTTCATCCTCCACTTCCCATTTCCAGTCCTATAGGACATTTTCCATTGCGTTACATATACATATGTCTTGTCTCAGGGCCCCACAGCCTTTATTTTGTCTGTATATAAATTTATTTTGTTGGTATATTTACATTCATATCTGTGTCATGTTTGTTTCTGTCACTCTCATCAATGTACGCCCATTATTCTCAGGGGCTATTCATTGTTGTTGCCACCAAAAATGAACAATATTGTCTTAAAGGCATGAAATTGTAATGATTGTTGGATGATAACTGATGAGGAAAGAGCATATCCATGCTTTGTGTGTGAACTTTCTGTTTGTCTCTCAGTCATGATTCTGATCAATTTTTGAAACTTATTGCGCATGTGTATATATATATATATATATATATATATATATATATATATATATATATATATACACAAATAAGAGGAATGACCAGCAAAAGTGGACTCCTGTATGCTAGAAATAGATGCCGAATCATCTAACCACGAAGAATATGTTCTCAGTAAAATTTCAGCGAGACGACAGACCGTAAAAAGGCAAGACAAATGAAAAAATACTAAACAAAAAAACGATTAACCTACGTACCAATGGTTTCACCTGTTAATAATTACATAAGTAAATATCTGCAGGACCATGGTTAGATGATTCGGCATCTATTTCTAGCATATAGGAGTCCACTTTTACTGGTCATTCCTCTTATTTGTGTATGTAATATAATTTTAATCTTCGATTTTTTTTTAATATGCTGGACCACTGGTTTTAATTGATCAATATTAATTTCTACCCTTATTATTAAATTTTAAATAATGATGTTCTCAAACCGGTAAATTAGCTGCAGAAATTCATTAACTACAGAGTTATTTCCGGACTCAGCGCACCAGATTGAGGACATTTGAAAGAATACACTGAATGTAATTTGTAGAACTCTACACGTGCTCCCTTTCGGGTGAATGTTCTGTGTCTAGTTCTGGAAATTATATTTTATAAATCGGCAGACTACGCTGATGATCCTGCAGATATTTACTTATGTAAGTATTAACAGGTGAAACCATTGGTACGTAGGTTAATCGTTTTTTTATTTAGTATTTTTTCATTTGTCTTGCCCTTTTACGGTCTGTCGTCTCGCTGAAATTTTACTGAGAACATATTCTTCGTGGCTAGATGATTCGGCATCTATTTCTAGCATATAGGAGTCCACTTTTGCTGGTCATTCCTCTTATTTGTGTATGTAATATAATTTTAATCTTCGGATTTTTTAAAATATTTTTAATATGCTGGACTACTGGTTTTAATTGATTAATATCAATTTCTACCGTTATTATTAAATTTTATATATATATATATACAGATATAGGGCAGGGAATTATCAATTAGTAATAAAATTAATAATTAACAATTTTGCCAAGTAGTTCAGTATGAAAAAACCTTTATCGGTAAAACCATTTATAATCATAAATATACAGGGATTAGCATGAGTTGCTTCTCCATCATACTGAAAATTTAGAAATAGCAGTCAAAGGACTACTGATTATAAACTACAAATTTTTTCTCTAACGGATGGCGATATTTATGGCACACACACAACAAAAAACAGAAGAGAAAAACAAAAACAAACCTGCCTTTAGTTAATTGAGTACGATGTTTCACGGTTAAGAGTATGAAGGTACTCTATTCCGATCTTCAGCCCAATATTCGAATAAATTTGAAAGTGTCTATATAACTCATGGGAATTTTGACCATGCGACATCAAAAGCACATGAGGAAGGCACTTACAAAATTTATCGGCTAGTACG
>NC_068983.1:93534934-93543875 GCF_001194135.2 Octopus bimaculoides
ATATATATATATATATATAGTTCAAATTTATAGAAAAAAAGACAAAAACAGGTGAGGGAACAACAACAAGTAGGTGTATTAGTTTGATGCGTAGGAAGAATGGAACAGTCTTTGATGCTTTGAACCATGCTCTTTGACAGAAAGGGTTGAGAGGGAAAAAATGTGTAGGGATTAACAGTTCATATATATATATATCATCATCATCATCATCATTTAACATCCATTTTCCTTGCTGGAAGGGGTTGGATGGTTTGACATGGTGGCCAGCTGAAGAGCTGCCCAGATTCCATGTCTGTTTTGGCCCGGTTTCTATGGCTGGATGCTCTTCCTAATGCCAACCACATTACAGAGTATACTGGATACTTTTCTGCAGCACTGGCATGGGTGCATTTACATGGCACCAATACAAGTGCTTTTTAAGTGGCACCAGCACCCATGTGCACACAAGATTAGGAATGCACAGCTGGAGAAGGATGCAGGGGACAAGCCAGTATGCAAGAGCAACCACGCTTTTACTTAGCTTGGCATGTCTTCTCAAGCACAGGAAACTGACAGAAGTCATGGTCCCCTGTCATCCCCTGTGTGAGTCCCAGCATCTGTAGATCGTTTCTCACAACTTTGTCTCACATCTTCCTGAGTCTACTCCCATCTTCATGCTCATACACACATGCTTATACACACTAATTCATACATGGTTGTATACATGTGTGTGTGTGTCCTTGCGTTTGTCCCCCACTACCACTTGACAACTGGTTTTGGTTTATTTACATCCCTGTTACTTAGCAGTTCAGCAAAACAGATCAAGAGAATAAATACCAGACTGAAAAAAATATTTGTATTGGTCTCAATTTGTTTGGCTAAAACCTTCAAGGTGATGCCCCAGCATGGCCTCAGTCCAATAACTGAAATAAATAACAGACAAAAGATAAATTTAGTAAGATGAGGTAAAAACAGATTCCATAACTGTTCAGGTATTCACTGACTGTTGGATATGAACAGCTGAGAGGTGGTTATATGATTCATTATCAGATCATAATTAAGCAGCACTCATACTCATCACCTACCCTTTATTTTTTGTTGAAGTCATAGATGCTCCCATCTCTCTAAAGTATTGTCTATATATTTTTTTACCTAAGATTATGGCATAATATATCTCATAACAAGTAGTACATGCACAGATACAGACAGATTCAGGTAGACTACACACACACAAACATACACATACACACACACAAACATGTACATATGCATTCGTGTACATACACATACATGCACACATCTGTTGCACACAACATAATCTAGTATATATAAATCACAGTATGTGTGTATAATGACTAACGCATATATTTCTACAATTCTCAGCCAATTTTCACCAAACTTTACACACATATTACTTATGTTCCAAGGATAATCATGCACTATAACATTTTGCCTTGAGCTCCAACATAAATGGATGTAAATGGACATAGTTTTTTGTATGTAGAGTGTTCCATACTTTTTAAATCTTTTGATAAAAGTGAAAGGATTTTGTCCATTTATTTATTTCCATTGTCCATCAACGACAAGGAACACTGAACGCATACAAATGTATGCGTTCTCAACTAATTTTCATCAAACTTTACACACACAATACTTATGTCCACAAGAATGGTCATGCACTAAACATTTTGCCCAGAGCTCCCGTGTAAATAGACCTAAATGGACATAGCTTTTTTATATGTAGGGTATTCCATACTTTTTAAATCTTTTTATATAAGTGAAAGGATTTTGTCTATTTATTTTGACTGTTCACCTACCATGGTGATTAAATTGACTAGGAACACTGTATGTGATGAATATCCAATACCAAATAATTCAATCTCCATATTTTAACTGAATTAAACTTTGACAAGCTTACCTTTATCTATTCTGAGTTACTTGAAAGGTGATGTTCCCTTCACTCTCTTCTATTTGTTGATACTTTTGTTTACCTACCAATGCGTTGTTTCACTTTTAGGATGCTTATTTATCAATCTATTATGATATTTTGACTGTTGTTCATTGTTTCAAATATGTTTTAGCATTGTCATTCTAGCCTTTTTTAAACAATCACATATGATTCATCCCAAAGTACCAAGCTTTAAATAAGAGTTTTGCTTCCACTAGCGAAAGCTATGTGTATCTTTCAGAAAGCTCTGTACCAATTTAACTTTATACAGAATTCACTGTTAGTTTATGCGCAGGGTATGTGGGAAGACAGAATAAAGGAGCTTTTGTTAGCTCCTTTTGCTGTTCAAAAAAATAAACTCGTGGAAGGAAAGTTTCAACGTCTTCCTTTAATTTCATTACACCATTTATGTGGCTGTTTCTGACAAGAAATTTCACTTTCATGAAAAACAACTATATTTTGTAGTCATTATCTGTAGTCTACTCCCAAAACACTTCAGTAGCTCTACTTTGCATCGCTTGCAAACTTATATGCTTTATGATCATTAAAGTGCAATGACCTCCACAATAACCAGCCTTCAATTCGATTTTCCATTCCTAGGTTAATGAGGAACATAGATTGCTGTGCTACTCATAAATCTTCTTGACAGTTCAATTATTTGGTGAAAAAAAATACTACCAAAGCAACTTAAACTGTCCAAAGGACAGGTGTGTTTGCTAGTTCATATATAAAAGGCTGCAGTTGCTACATCCACAAATATCCTAGATGGTATTCAAAAACACAGCTAGCCACCAGATAAATAAACCTTTCCTAACCAACATATTACATCCACTAGCATACTGACATTTATCCTGCCTTTCAGCTAATAAAATGGGTACTGTCTTCATACAAATCCATTTCTTACACCTACTTTTCTTCTCTTATTCCTTTTCTCTCTGAAGGGAAATCTGACTAAGGTTTATAAACTGACTATTCTTCTTTGAGTGAAAATATCTGCCTTTAGCATACATAGGTCACAAATTATGGAAGAGGAAACAACCAATTTAATCAACCTTTTTACCTAACAGTCAATAATTTTTTATCCCAGAAGGATAAAATGTAAAACTTATAACAGGAATTGAACTCAGAATGAAAATAGTACAGAGAATATGAATATGTTTTTTCTGTTATGTTAATTGGAAATGTTGTGGTCAGGCCTTTGACTTTTTCTAGCCAAAGGCTTTTTAATGCAATATTTATATGCTATTATTGGGTCGTCCCATAAATAATGTGGTTTTTTTTAATACTTCTTTTATTTTTCAAAATGATGATAATGTTCTTTTTTAATCTAAAATATACTCTCTTTCATTTTCTACAATGCTCTTCCATCTATTTGGTAAACTTGCAAGGCCCCTCTTCCAAAATTCACTTGTTCATGACAAAAAATACTCCTCCAGTACTGTTCTGACCTCGTTTACAGAATTCATATTTTTTCCATCAAAAATGATTTTGAAGACTGTGGAATAAATGATAATCAGATGGGGCAATGTCCAGCAAATATAGTGGGTGGGGCATTGTTTCCTATTCAAACTGCTCCAGCCTCTGGAATGTCATCCTCACTGTATGAGGTTGAGCATTATCCTGATGGAAGAACACCTTTCATTTTGAAACCAAAGATGGCCGTTTTTCTTCTAGTGCTGACTTAAATTGCTCAAGCTGCTCGCTGTAGATCTCCTTTGTTATCATTTGGGTTGGGTTTAAAAGTTCAAAGTGGATTAAACCTTTCGTATCCCACCAAACACTTATGTGAGTGAAGACCTTTTTGAGCCTGGGGTGCAGTGGGTCTCCTTTCCCCACCTACTGTCTTTGGGGCTTGACATTTTTATAGAGAACCCATTTTTCATCACCAGTCACTATTCGGTCCAGAAAGGTTCATTCGTGAGACATGACAACAAAGAAGAGCACACATTCACTTTCTGCATGAGATTAGACTCAGAATGTTTGTGAGGAACCCATTGACCCAATTTGCTGACTTTTCTGATGGCACACAGGTGTCAAAGAATGGTTGAGCAACCAAATCCAAGCTTCACTGCTAGTTCCTCAACAGTTACGATGGGATTTCATTCCACCAGGGTTTGCAGGACATCCTCATCAAGCTCTACAGATCTTCCAGAACGAGGCTCATCTTTTAGGCTGTAGTTTCCAGCTTGGAATTTCTGGAACCACTTTTGTCACTGGCTTACGCTTGTTGTCCGATATCCATATACTGCAATAATATTGCGTTATTGCCTTTTTTGAACTCATAAATCAAAATATGCCGAATATGCTCTTTTGTCACTTCCATTATAGCTTTGAAAAAACTAACTGTTCCAATTGAACTGCACTCTTCAAAACTTGCACAAAAAATAAGTACAAAGGTAAAATCACTACCTCTTTTATAACAAGTCGATGCAGGTAGTTTATCCCATTCCCCTCTGACTTTTAGTTCATGCAATTAAAAAAACTGCATTATTTATGTGATGACCCAATATTTATAGCTTTATATGGTTACAAGGTTCCAACAAAGAAACATTTCACATTCATCTTGAAGTTTTCAAATTCTTATGACATCAACAATCATCATCATCATCATCACCATTTACTGTGTCCATTTTCCAACTGTACAGATTGTGCTGGGTATTTTTAAATGTGGCACCAGCTTGGGTGCTTTTATGTGGCAGTTGCACAGGTGCTATTACATGATGGTGGCATGGAAGCTTTTTACATGGATGTATGTATCTATGTGCTTCTTTCAGTTTCTGTCAACCAATTCCACTCACAAGGCTTTGGTTGACCCGAGGCTATAGCAGAAGACTCTTGTCCAAGATGCCATGCAGTGGGACTGAACCTAGAACCATGCAGTGGAGAAGCAAGCTTTTTAATACACATCCATGCCTGCACCAAAATATTACTATAAATATTTTGTTTGTAAGTGTTTATCAGTGTACATAAATATACATAGAAGAATATACATGTACATGTATTACAAGCACATGTGCATAAAAGCAAGTGGGTGTCTGAGTGTAAACTATCAAATCCTTTCTCTAATCATTCATTTGCTACATACAGTTACATTTGATCTCAACTGTTTCCATGACAACTTTGAGTTTCTGCATGTTTCTAGTTGTTAACTGACTGAAGTCAGCTGTAAATACATTCATTTTTATATTATTCTTTTGCACAAAGCAACTGAACATCAGCTAAATCAGTGCCAATTATGTTCCTGGACATTTTGAAACATGAAACAAAATACATTCTAGAAAAATCTGCAATTAAGCAGCCACGCATACATTTACCACTTTCTCCTTACTTTTTTTTTTTCAATAGAATTTGAGATGTTTTCATCCCTCTAAAGTATTGTCTATATATTTCTTACCTAAATTCATGATATAATATATCTCATAGCATATAGTACACACACACACACACACACACACATACACACATATGTGCACACACACATGCACATGTGTACACATACACACACCATACACACACTTGTTACACACGTCACTCACATATGAGGATGCAATTACTACAAATGTTAGACAAAAATACTACTGCCTCCAGATGAGTAAACCTTCTCTAACCAACATGCAACATTCTCTAAAACACTGTGTCTTCCTTTTTGTCTTTTTTCTTCCACTACTAAAACAGTTTTTCTCTGTTTGTACTAGCAAACTGGGTGTTATTATATGGGTGACTATATTGGCACCTACTATCATCTTCATGATCTTCCTTTATCTCTTTTGTTAACTCTTTCCCCCATGCTTTAGAATTCACATCCATCATTTCTGACACCTCCATCAACTTCATACATTTTTTTTCCACAGGGCCTATGTCTTCCTGGGTCTACTCCTTCCAGAGGTACCCTTCACTATTAGAGCTTGGCACTTCTTTATGCAGCTATCCTGATGCATAAAGAAGTGCTGGACTCTAATTGTAGAGAGCATTTGTGGAAGGGGTAGACCCAGGAAGACATGGGATGGAGTGGTGAGAAAGGATCTTCAGATGTGGGGCCTTGCTGAAGAAATGACAAGGGACCAGATGTGGTGATTTGCTGTACCTGATATGACATGTCAATCTAAGTAAGATCATTGTCTTCTACATATACAGACTTGTCCTTTCGGGTGTCAGTGCCATATAAAAAACACTCATACTGGTGCTGTGTAAATGCACCCATGTTGGTGGTAAGTAAAAGAGCACTCAGCATACTCTGTTAAGTGGCTGGCATTAAGAAGGGCATCTGACTATTGAAACCATGCCACAACAGACAATTTGAGCCTGGACAACTCCCAGCTGGCCAGCTCCATGTCAAACTGTCCAACCCATACCAGTATGGAAAGCGGACATTAAATGACAATGATGGTCACCATCACTTCCTTACACACAAACACATTGAATCATATCTATGCTTTTTCTTTTTTTTCCTCACTCTACCTTGCATACGCCCAATCAGCTATTCCCTTCTCTCAACTGCTCTAATTCTACCAGGCATAGCTGCGTGGTAAGAAATTTGCTTCCAAACCACATGGTTCCATGTTCAGTCCCACTGTATGGCACCATGAGTAAATCTCTTCCACTAATAGCCTTAGGCTGACCAAAGCCTTGTGAATGGATTTGGTAGACAGAAACTGAAAGAAGCTTGTATTATGTCTGTGTGTGTGTGTGTGTGTGTGTGTTTGTGTCTCTGTTTTTCTACTACCACCACTTGACAACTGGTGTTGGTGTGTTTATGTCCCCTGTAACTTAGCAGTTCAACAAAAGGGACCAATAGAATGAATACCAGGCTTTACAAAAAGTAATAAGTACTGGGGTTGATTCATTTGACTAAAATTCTTCAAGGTGGTACCCCAGCATGGCCATAGTCTAATGACTGAAACAAGTAAAAGATAGAAGATAAAACAGCACTATAGCTGAGAGCTTCACCTCAAATACTCCACTTCTTTCTCACATGGGACTACTACCAATGTGCCACTGGTGTGACCCACCAACCACATCTCATACCTTTTCCAGTACCTTGCCTAACCATCAGCCACATTCCTTTCTTCTTCACCTCCATCCCACCACCCAATCTCTCTTAACAGTATTCCCTACAAGTCCATTTTCTCCAATCTGACTCCAATGCTTCTATCTTTCCAGAACTTCCTCTTCCCTACTTTAGATGGAATCACTGTCCACTCGACATTCAAGTCAACAGTTCCTTCATTCCTTACTACACCCAAACTGGATTGTCTCCTTGTTCTTCCTCTCAGTGTAACACCCGTCATTCATCAATAATGTCATATACTCTGACTAGTGCTGTGAAAGCTCTACTTTCCAAGTCATAAACCATCTTACTTGTACTTCCAATAATGTTATTTATTGCCTAAAATGCCAACTTTGCTGTGCATTATTTATTAGGAAAGCAAACAAAATGCAGATTAGCAGATCAATTCAAAGGAATTTCTTTGATGTGTGATGTAAAAGCTCTGATCTTCTTAAACCTGTTGCTCAATATTTTAACTTTACTGGCTACTCTTAGATTAATCAGAGCTCAAACTCCACATAATTCCTTTGTAAACAATGACTGAATTTTCTTTTGGACATATTCTCACTTGCCAGAATTAACAATTGCTTATTTTTGTCCTAACTTCTCTACTCCTTTCAATGATATACCTTTCTACTTTACCACTCACTTATTCGCATACACACTGTTGTACTCTCAATGCTTGCTAATGCATACCAGCTGCTACTTAATCCTCTTTATCTTACTTGTTTGTGCATGGCCAACATTTTGCTCACTATCCATCTTTAACCCCTTCTACAAAGAACAATATACCCACCATCAACTTTAGATATCCATTACCACCAACTATCTTACATAAAAACAATTCTTTTTTTCCTTTCTTAATTTCTGTCTTTATCTTGAAAAAAGAGCCAGTGGCCAAAACATGGCAAAATTTAATTTTTCCACACTTCTTAACCACATGGTTCTGAGTTCAGCTCACTGAATGACACCTTGGACAAGTGTCTTCTACTATAGCCTTGGGCAGACCAAAGCCTTGTGAATGAATTTGGTAAATGGAAACTGAAAGAAGACTGTCATATATATATATATATATATATATATATATGTATGTATGACAGGCTTCATTTCTCGCTGGATTGCATGTTCATTTCTCTTTTCTGTGATTTAATTTTTGATCTTCTATATAAATGAAGATATCTCCTCCCTCTGGATGATTTTCTCTCTACAAAATGGAAAGTTACATTGTGGAACAGTTTTTAAACTAGTTGTATTTATTTACCACCCAACGAGATACATCTGCGCCACCAGATACTCCTGAACCAGTTGTTGAGTGTCCCACCCAAGAGAAATCGATACTAGATGTGTCAAAACATTTATCATGATTAATAATAAATTCTCGTATATTCCATCTTCTGTCTTTTAGTTGCTGCATGTATATATGTAAATGTGTATGTGTCTATATCTATGTGTGTGTGTTTTTGCCTCTGTGTTTGTTCACCACCATTGCTTGACAACCAGTGTTGGTGTGTTTATTCCCTGTAACCTAGCTGTTCAGCAAAAGAGACCGATAGAATAAGCACTAAGCTTTAAAAAATTGTCCTGGGGCATATTCGTTCAACTAAAACTTTACAAGGCAGTACCCAAGTATGGCTGCAGTCAAATGACTGAAACATGTAAAAGATATTAGATCACCATGAAGGTATATAGCTTAGTTGTTAGGATATTCAGTTCATGATTGTAAGATCATGAGTTCGATTTTCAGGGGTACATTGCATCCTTGAGCAAGACACTTTATTTCACATTGCTCCAGTCCACTCAGCTGGCAAAGATTAGTTGTATCTGTAATTCTGTGTTATGCTGAATCTCCCTGAGAACTAAGTTAAGGGTACACATGTCTGATGTTGTTTTGTTCCAGGACAATAGGTCAGTATATAATGTTAGATGACTGTACATAACTTGATGCAAAGGTATATATATATATATAT
>NC_068983.1:93544707-93546314 GCF_001194135.2 Octopus bimaculoides
AATTGTCACTAAATATGACTAGGGTGTTAGAACACCTACATTGCTAGAAATAAGTGCTAAAAAGCTCTAATGCTGTAAAGCACATAACTGTATAAATATGTACTTACAGGGACTGTAATTGCCTGAAAGCACCAGGCAAGAATTTCTTATCCTGGTCGATCGGTTCCAGCTAATTCCATAGCCTTATCCGTAGGAGATCATGGGATTAGTTGAAACTGACCGATCAGGATAGGGAGTTCTCAACCTATGTTTTGGGGTGATTACGGTGCCTGTCAGTACATATGTATTCAATTATGTATTTTAACTACAGTATTAGAGCTTTTTAGCTCTTATTTCTCGCAATGCATGTTTAAACACCCTAGCCATATTTAGTGACAATTATAGTTTTCCTTTTTGGTAAAACATTGCATATAGCTGTCTATATTAAATTATGATATATATATATATATATATATAATAGAAAATTTCTATTTGTAAATCTCTCAATAAGAGACATTCAGAAAACAGTAGTCTAGAGTAAAGATTATTTGCCAACATAATATGGCAGTCCTGGTTTAAGACAAATGTTACTATTATTTAGCTTCAAGAAACATCGTCTCCAGCTAGCTATCTGACACACTATCTGTGTCCTTATATTTTTGAACAAGGGAGTTTAGCATCCCCACTCAGCACAAAAAAATAATTGTGTATTGCAATTCCTTGGTTATTTCCCTTCATCAGCACAGAATAACTGTTCAGTTAGAGGTGGCGCTGCTAAATTCTTGTTCAAATTATATTCAATATATATTACTATATTCAAATTATATTTCAAAGTGGCACACAGTCACTGATCTAAAAAAAAATTTTTTTTATTTGTTAACCTCTCAACGAGAGACATTCAGTGACAGTACCCTAGAGTAAAGATTATCTGCCAACATAACTTGGCAGTCCTGTTTTAGGATGGATGTTACTGTTATTTATCCCCAGGAAACATCGTTTCTAGCTGGCTATATGATACACTATCTGCTTTCATATATTTTCAAACAAGGAAGTTTTGAAAACTATATATTTTGAACAAGAATTTAGCAGCACCACCTCTAGTTCAACAGTTATTCTGTGCTGATAAAAGGAAATAACCCAGAAAGCCTGGTACCCAGATATCATTTTGTGCTGAATGGGAATATTAAACTCCCTTGTTCTAAAATATAAGGACGCAAATAGTGTATCATATAGCCAACTGGAGATGATGCTTCCTGGGGCTAAATAACAGTAACATTTGTCCTAAACCAGGACTGCCACATTATGTTGGTAAGTAATCTTTACTCTCTCTCTCTCTCTCTCTAGTGAGATCGTTGCCGGTGCCCCCAGACTGGCTCATGTGCGGGCGACTCATGAAATCTTTCGAGCGGGATCGTTGCTAGTGCCCCTGGACTGGCTCATGTGCGGGCGACACATGATATCTTTCGAGCGAGATCGTTGCCAGTGCCCCTGGACTGGCTCATGTGCGGGAGACACATGAAATCTTTCGAGCGGGATCGATGCCAGTGCCCCTGGTCTGGCTCATGTGCGGGCGACACATGAAATCTTTCGAGCGAGATCGTTGCCAGTGCTCCTGGACTGGCTCTTGT
>NC_068983.1:93548996-93550404 GCF_001194135.2 Octopus bimaculoides
TGTGTATGCATGTTTCTGTGTGTGTGTGTGTGTGTGTGTGTGTGCGTGTGGTTGGGAATATGTTCATGTTCATACTGTATAACTTCAATCACGTCTCTTTCAATCCCATGATTTTGCATTAGAGAACATTAGTATAACATTTACAAAACGTACTGTCTCCACTTTTCTTTCAAACATTCAACTTTGAAGAGAATTTTTTGATGAAATGTAGTTCCATCGCTTTTCGATATTGCGGATCGTCCCGTGCACATTTGTAAAAGGGAAAAATTTTGAATTTTCCATCACCGTATATTTCCAGATGCTTACTTAATGGAAGCATGCGTAATTCTTCTTGTCAGATATGCTACCTTGTGGCTTCTTGCATGTTGGCATAGGGAATTATTTAATTCCCCAATGTAATTTTCTTTGCAGTTTGGGCAGGTAATGCAGTATATGAGGTTTTGTGTTTTGCAGTTCATATCTGCATTCATTTTGAAAAGGTATCTGCTCTTGAATTCTATGTGGGAACCACTTTTCAAGTATTTGAAGTTGTTGATATCGTTGCATGTTCCACATCTCCTATCTCCACATTCTTTTACTAAGAATTCTGATTCATTCTCTGATTTGAATTCTGCCCATGTGAGGTGTTTTTTAGGATTTTTCGGTTGGAATCTGCTCTTCAATAAGGTGATTTTTTCAATCAGAGGAAGAGGAGATGTAGTTTGGTTCATTGTGATAGGGTGTGTGAATTAATGTTACTTGTGGGTGGAATACATAGCACTTCTAGAACTCATTTCACAGAGGTGGGTGTGTCTTCTCAAGAACCTGTTATCACTAGACATCTCAATCCATTGTCATCTCCTTTGTGAAACTTAACATCTTTGAAATCAGCCCTCACTACTTCCTCCCATGTCTTCCTGGGTTTCCCTTTCCTACAAGTGCCAGCCACTTTAAGCAGTCAACACCTTTTTATGCAACTGTTTTCATTCATATGCATCACTTGTCCAAACCTATGTAATCTTCTCTCTTATGCCCAACATTTTGCTCAGCACTTTGCCATACATGCCCACTGATGTTGCACATCCATTGGAGCATACAAGCTTCATTCCTCTCTAGGCTCCACATCTCACTACTAAAAGCATAATACAATCTGCCTTTCAATCCGAGAGAGAGAGAAAGAGAAAGAGGGACAGAGACAGACAGACAGACAGATAGGCAGACAGGCAAAGACTTTTTGTTGTCAACAGAGGTAATAACTTCCTCCATCCAATTCTTATTCCAGTAACAATACTTTCAGAATGTCCTCCACCACTGCTAATTTGGTTGCCTAGAAATTATGTGTGTGTGTGTGTGTGTGTGTGTGTGTGCGTGCGTGCATGCATGTGTGTGCATGCGTGTGTGTGTGTGTGTGTGTGTGTGTGTGTGTGTG
>NC_068983.1:93551133-93560407 GCF_001194135.2 Octopus bimaculoides
CACATTTTATGTGCTTACTTCGGTATATATATACATATATATTTATAAAAAAGAAGTTTGAAAACGCCAATATATAAAAAATGAATTTTAATTTAAAATTTTGTCAGAGATATTTTTAACATGTTTCGGTTCTTGTAAAAACGAACCTTATCAAAAATACATATTTAAAAAAATGAAATTAAATGAAAAGTTCATAATTGTTCCTTACTGGTGTCAATAGTCCACGTGGGGACATTTTTTGTTGGTTGTAGTAGTAGTAGTGACCGTGTTGGCAATGGTAAATGGCAGTGACCTCTGTCCGTGTCAGCAGCAGCAGCAGTCAATTGGTTGTAGTGATAGGGGTGGAAGCAGCACAAGCAGCAGCAGAGGAAGCAGTAGCAGTAGTAGTGACCGAAATAGCAGTAGTAGTATTGACCATAATAACAGCAGCAGCGGCAGCAGTGACTGTTAGTAGTGACCACAATAGCAATAGTAGCAGTGACCATAATAACCAATATATGATTTTAATGTTGCTGGCTTATATATATATAAGGGCAGGAGTGGCTGTGTGGTAAATAGCTTGCTTACCAACTACATGGTTCTGGGTTCAGTCCCACTGCATAGCACCTTGGTTAAGTGTCTTCGTGTCTTCTACTATAGCCTTGGGTTGACCAAGCTGTGTGAGTTGATTTGGTAGACAGAAACTGAAAGATGCCCTTTATATATATATGTATATGTTTGTGTGTCTGTGTTTGTCCTACCACCATCACTTGACAACTGATGTTGGTGTGTTTACATCCCCATAACTTAGCAGTTCAGCAAAATAAACTGATAGAATAAGTACTAGGCTTACAAAGAATAAGTCCTGGGGTCGATTTGTTTGACTTAAGGCAGTGCTCCAGCATGGCCGCAGTCAAATGACTGAAACAAATAAAAGAATATAATGATCATATATATATGATCATATAATGATCATATATATATGTATACACACACACACACACACACACACGTATTTATAATTCATTTTTAATGGTTGAACTTGGTGTAGATAAAGCTGCATGAATGAGAAAGAAAGAGGAAAAGAGAGTAAGTGAATATGTGTGTGTGTCTGCATGTGTGTGTGTAATGTTTATTAAAAACAATGTCCCCTTCAGCACAAGTTATATTTCCTTGACTCTGAATTCTGTGACTATAAGCAGAAAACTGTTGTATATGTATGTATGTATCTATATGTATATACGTATGTATCACTCTGTCTATATCCAAATAACTAATTGTATGTATACATATATGTATGTCTGTATGTATGTATGTATGCATGCATGTATATATGTATGTATATATGTATGTATACACGCATGTACACTTAACATCCACATCTCCATGCTAGAAAGGGTTTGATGGAGACTTATTTGTGAGATGTTTGGGTTTAGAAAACAAAAAGAAATGCATAAACATTCTTAATAATTTGACACATGCTTAGTAATTTTGATAATATTCTATTTTAATCACTGCTAGTGTAAAGACATTGATAACAAACAGCTAATAATTAAATTACTTCTAACTAACCTGAGCTTATTTTAGAAATAACATCTTTTATGCATTACACAAATCCATGGAAATATACAATGATGCAAATAAGTTTTTGATATGCATATGCTTGTAAGTTACATATCGACAAATATTTATATGCCCAGTTATGAATAATGTATATATACTTATACATGTGGGCCTCCTTAGTACCTCAACTGCAGTAATACAAGACATGATCACTGGTTTAAGCAATGACAGCAAAAAGATTTGGTCTTCAGATCAGTAAAGAATATATGAAAGGGATGACTTGGGTGAGGAAGAACAGTAACAAATCCAGCTGAAGGACCAAATTCTACAGATCATTGAAGTGTTCACTTATCTGTGCAGTAACAAGCACATGGCTCAGTGAGTTTGATTCCTGCACCAGACTGTGTGTTGTTTTCTTGAGCAAGACACTTTATTTCACGTTGCTCTAGTTCACTCAGTTGTAGAAATGAGTTGTGACGTCACTGGTGCCAAGCTGTATTGGTCTTTGCTTTTTCCTTGGAGAAGGGAGGCTGGTATGCATGGGTGACTGCTGGCCTTCCATGAACAACCTTGCCCAAACTTGTGCCTCAGAGGGTAACTTCCTCGGTGCGATCCCGTGGTTATTCATGACCGAAGGGGGTCTTTATCCTTTTAAACATCACTAATGGTGTGAACTTGGAAAGTGTTGCCATCTTTCAATGCCTGAAGCTTGTATGTTCCGACTCCTCTATCAACCAAACCACCAAACTCCACCTGTGTACGTCCATTGTCTGCTGATACTTACTTAAGCCTGTGACATGTGGAAAAAGACTAGCAGATGTCTTCCACAGATGTTGCCTTAAGATCATACTAAACATTTCTTGGTGCAACTCCATCACAGATGAAGTCATAGAATGGCCTAGATTGAATAACTTACAGGATGCCGTGGCCATGCTATGGCACTGCTTTGAAGAATTCTAGTCAAATAAATTGACCCCACTCCTTTTATATTTTTAAGTCTGGTACTTATTCTATTGATCTTTCTTGCTCAACTTATAAAGTTATGGGGCTGTAAACACACCAACCCCAGTTGTCAAATGGTGATGGTGCGGGGGATGAATACAGACAGATAGGCATACATACTCATAGATACATATATAATGGGCTTCTTTCAGTTTCCATCTACCAAATCCACCCACAAGGCATTGGTCAGCCCAAGTCTATAGTAGAAGACACTTGCCCAAGATGCCATGCAGTGGGACTGAACCCAAAACCATGTAGTTGGGAAGCAAACTTCTTATCACTCAGAAGGGTATGTGTGGTAATATGTCTGAAATTTTGATTGTGATTTCTATGGTGCAGCCTGCAGTATTTGTAGAGTTGGGGAAACTGATTTTGCTCTTGGAATGACTGGCATTTGTGATAGGTATTTGGAATGAGAGACTTGTGATATTTTTTAGAAATGCTTATCTCAAAGTCTAATGAATGTTTTGTGCTTAAGTATACTCATGAAACAATATTTTTCTGAAAGCAATATTAAATTTGTAAGAAGTAAATTTGCTTCTTGTGTGTATCAATGATCTTAACAACCAATATACATGAACATTATCATACATTCTCTTCCATGCTTTTCATGAAATATTTACCAATGTACAAGATGCATTTAAAAAAATTTTTAAATGTATAAACAAAAAATTGCCCTCCCTAATGTAGTCATATTATGATGGGAGACTAGTTGTTGTAGACCAGGGAACCAGATGAGCATGAGTTCACAAGACACAATAACTGTTACTAATAGTAAAATATTGAAAACGAGCTAAATCATCAGTCTGTTAACTAGATTTTTTGCAAACAACATGCAGATACAAATGCTACTAGTTGAAAGCTTTGCATACCAGATGCTAGCAAGTTTATGGGGTCATCAGAACAGAATGCATGCAATTTTGGGGCCTTCCTCTCAATGGCATTATTGTACACTGGCCTCCTTCACTGAAATGAAGCCCTGCTTGCTAGATCAACTGGTTATTAGGTTTTGCTCAATATTCTTCTATCCATTGCTCATAGACTCTTTTTAGCCAAAAATGTTTAGAATACATTGGCAGTTACATGGGGTGGTTACACCAACCTCTTATACCTCCTCCCCCTACATACATAACTCATACCTAATATGTGCCTTACATTATTTAATGACTGTGTTACCTTTAATTTATGGTTTCATACTTTATTCCACTACAGTCACAGGATTGCAGGTATATACACAAAATCATACATTTTCCCTGAGTAAAATTTGAAATATCTTTCAATAACTGTAAGATGAAACATATTAAATTTGCTTTTCTCCACAAAATATACTTGTAAAATAGAGGTGCATTTTATGCAAGAGAATGTCTTATTCACCCACAATTATGGATTTACAGACAATCATATAGAATTTATATATTTGCCTATTTACAGTTTTTTATATCCATCTATCTCTTGTTCTATTTCCCTAACTATTTGTCTATTTTCCATCTATTCACATTTACTGCTCCTCCCACCACTATAGGAAATAACTGACTCCAAAAGTATCATCATGTAAGTAAATTTGAATTAAATAGATGATTTATTTTGGTTCACTTTTTGAAAATTGCATATGTCTTTTCAAGAAGCTGCTGCAGGGCAAATGGAGCTGTGCATATATAATAGGTAAAATATCTCTCAATGACAAAAAAAAAGTGGGCAGAATCATTTACAGGAATCAAACCATGTATCTGTTATTGCTGGATAACTGCAATAACCAATATACCAAAGCAGCTTATCAACTTGCAACCAGTGAAATTAGAAGTTTTAACTGGACAAGATAAGAAAATGTATTTATTTTGGTTTGTTTAAAGTACTGAAAAATTTGAAAATAGTTTGTTTTTTTTTGTATAAACTAATTAATAATTAAGTTGAATACACACATTCTCACATAAGCTATTTTGATGGTATTAGTGTTATATCATAGAAATGAATAACGACGTTGTGCTCAGATAATGATTTTATTAATTAATGGAAATTATTGCAATAATTCCAAAATGAAGTGTAAAATGGTAAACTGTACCTCCAATTGTTCACAATGAAAAATAAACAAGACTACTAAAATCTAGTGCTGTGTGGTGGAAAAGAATAAATCCATAAAATGAGTCAATGTTTAAAAAATGTCACCTGATAGAGTCAATAAAGTGTTACTTGATTGGATGAGTAGGTGCAAGCTACATGATAAACAACATGAGAATAGGAAAACGTCACATGATAGAATTGCGTTACATGATTGGATGAATAAAAATAGACAATTGATAAACAATGATTTGCGTTGAGACAACTGAGGTTGTCTCATCTGCCCTTTTATTAAAAGATGATTAGTTGATATATGAATAAGTTTTATTTTGAGAGTTTACCTTTATGTCCTCAACAAGTTTTCTATCTCAACTGGATCTTCTTAGATTTATTGAAGTGGTTTCTAATTGAGTTTGAATATCTTGAATTATTGTATTTCCCTGATCCTGATTCATAAATAGTGGCTTTGATTGCTCTCTCCTCCATCTTAACTGGTTAACATGCCACACCAAGATGAAAGGTCCAAGTCCAACTAATACTTCATTCATGATGTTACTTCTCTGCTTTATCATCTGATAATCTTGCCACTTGGAGTGACCTGGTTGAGTATCAAGTACATATACCAGATCTCTCTACCTGTTCTTTGGTATATTAGTTATTTTAGGTGAATGTTTTGCATTTCTAGGTTTCATCAAATCAAAGACAGTGTGAATTTTTCTCTGCAGGTGATGTGTCCCCAGGCACAGTAGAATTCAGTGTTATTCTGTAGTTCATTAAAAAGAGTTGCAAGTTTTCTTCTAGTTTACCACTCCCCTCAATTCTGAGTAATGAATGCTCAAGGATATCTGTGAATCTCTCTGCTAAGCCATTGTATTGAGGATTATATTGAGGAGTTCTTACGTGATTAATACCATTTTTCTTACAAAAGATTGTGAATTCTAGAGAAGTGAATTGCGGACCAGTATCCAATATTAAAACTTTTGGTGACCCAGATCTTGAAAAACCTTGATGTAGCTTTTATATTGTGGATGAAATTGTCGTTTGGCTCATAATGAGGATCTCCGGCCCTTTAAATAATGTGTCAATCATGATTAAAAAGTATTACCATTATGAGGTTCTGAAAAATCTATGTGTACTCTAGACCATGGTACTTATGAAACTGACCAAAGAATGCTTATCTGAATAGGTAATTTTGAGGCTTTTGCACATTTTGAACATGCTTGCACAAGCGACTCAATATCTTTATCAAGTACCAGCCAATAAATGTAGCTTCTTGCTTAAGTCTTCATTCTTGAAATTCCTGGATGGTGTGCATGAAATTGGTTAAATACCAACTTTTTAAGACAGTTTGGAATAAGAGTAGGATTAGCCATCATTAAACAGTCATCAACAACTGATAGATAATCACATTTCATATAGAATGGTTGCATATCTTTATCTCAGACTTTTTCTGGGCAACCATATCTATAATATTTAATAACTTCTTGTAGAACAAGTTCATTTAATGTTTCTTGTTTTACCATCTCTAAAGTAACAGGTAAAAATTTGCTTGAATCCATTAGCACTTGGTAGACCTCATCTTCAATATTTGTATTAACAATTATGACATCTGTCATTGGTGGGTATTTGGTTATTAAGCATGAAAGACTGTCTGCATAAGCAAAGGATAAAGTTGAATTCTTGACATTGTGGAGACCAGTCCTATTTTGTGTTGCTAACAAATAATGAGTTTAGTGGGCCCCTTATTTAATGTATTTTAGATAAAAATGAGCTGTAATAACTAACCATTCCTAAAAGAAAATGTAGTTTAGTTATGCTTGTGGGTGGTGGTAAATGCTTGATGATTGACATTTTGCAGGATCTGGAAAATGACCATTGATGAAACCCAAATATGTTAACTGAGGAAGAAAAAAGTTAGCATTTTTCTGGTTTTAGACAAAGACCATATTTCTTAATTCATTTAAAGAGATTCCTTAAATGTCCTTTTATACTCAGCTTCAGTTGATGATACAATGATGATTTCATCGAGGTACACAAAGGTGTATGAAAAATCTGCAGACTTTAGCCATGAGGAAATTTTATAGTTAGGAATTCTTTTGATGCATCATTTACAGCTATTTGCAAATATACTTCTGCTAAGTCACTCTTAGAAAACCATTTTACCCCCATTTAATTTTGCAAATAAGTCTTCCAGAACAGGTAGTGAATAACAATGTAGCTCTAATGAATCAATAAAACCCATAGAGAAATTAGCACATATACCTATAGAGCCATTTGCTTTTTTTTTAAACTATAACAATGGGTGCTGCACATGATGAATAATTCACTTTTGATATTACATCCAAATTTTCAAATCTGCACAACTTGTTTTCAAAATATTCAAACTCAATTAGAAACCACTTCATCAAATTTAAGAAGATCCAGTTGAAATAGAAAACCTGCTGAGCACATACAGGTAAACTCTCAAAATAAAACTTATTCATATATCAACTATTCTTCTTTTATAAAAGGGGAGATGAGACAATTCCAGCTGTCTCAACACAAAACACTGTTTATTAATTGTCTATTTTTAATCATCTAATCATGTGACATGATTCTATCATGTGACATTTTCAACTAGTGATGACAAGGCATAACATACTGGCTATTTTGGTTTGAAAACAGATTTGACATTGAGTTTAAGATATAAAGATGCAATAAATTTTGGGCATAATCCTAAGCCAACTTCAAAAATTGATTAAAATTCTTGCTGAAAATTTCCAATATGGTTAGTGTGTGTAATATGTTCAACATCAATAATGCCAGTCCTATTTAAAAGGGCATGTGCTACTTAGTGGTATAATCCATAACCCAAGTTTCTTAATCCATTCTATTCTGAAGACATCCAGGTAAGGATTCTCAGTAATATAGCAAAATCCTGAATGAATGGAAGTTGAGTGTTTGAGTAAATAAAAACATGATATTTTACCTTTGATAACCAATGGCTTGTTGGAAGCATTCTTGGCTTTTTGTTCAGTTGATAAAATGGCAGGTTTACCAATTTTGTGCCCTGTTTCTTCAGAAATGATGATAATATCAGATGCAGTGTCAAGTTGTAAGCATATATCATATCCATCTCTCTGTAAAGTAAAATACTACCCTTTTGCAGTAACTTCCCCTTTAAATGTGGTGTAAACTCCATTTGAAATAATGCTTTCTGTGGTTGGATCTGA
Source organism: Octopus bimaculoides (assembly GCF_001194135.2). NCBI lineage: Eukaryota > Metazoa > Mollusca > Cephalopoda > Octopoda > Octopodidae > Octopus > Octopus bimaculoides. Next base: position 93,558,945 of record NC_068983.1, read on the forward strand.
TGCAATGGTTTTTACGGTTACTGGAATGACCAATAATTATATCTATGTTCAGAATTGTGACATTTAAGACATTTTTCATTCTTGTAAGGACAATAATTTGCTTGGTGCCATTGACCATAGTTCCAATATGCTGTTGGAGGCATTGCTAAGTTCTCATAGATGTATAAGGCAGTTTAGAATTCTGTGAACTCCAGCTTTGTTTTTTTTTGTGGTAACTGCCTTAGAGGTTGAAACTATTTCATTTCAGATAGAATTTTGTATCATTTGAATATCATGCTTAATATTAACTAGTTGTTGACATTCACACATTAATTGTTGTAAGGTAATGTTGTCTGATGTGTCCAATTTGGCTAGGACATGAGTTTTATATCATCATAGTTTGGTGATGTCAGACCAACTATGAAAATTAGATTCTTAAATTGGTTGTTAGTCATTGTCAGTTTATTAAACTTTTCACATTCTTTGTTTATACACTCAGTGTATGCATTAAAATATTCTTTGGGGTATTTTTCTAATTTCAGACATTTATATCTGCTGTTAAACAATGATGATGTCTCACCAAATATTTTTGCAAGTTGGTCTGCCATCGTTTTAAAGTCAAAATTATTAGGATGTTTGGGGAATACAAAGTTAAAGTACTTGTTATATTCAATACTACCTAATTTTCACAATAGTAGTCTTACCTTATTTGAATCATCTAGTTCCAATGCTTAAGTGACAAAAAGATCCTGATAATAGTTATACCAAGATGCAGAAGTTAGTTCATTTTGTTCATCATATTCAAAAACTTTTGAAGTGATGCTGCTTTGATTGTTAATCAATGTAACTGGATTTGACTGCATAAGCTTGGAAGCTAAAGCATCTAAAATATCCGATTGCAGCTTATCATGTTGCTTTTTGCATTTCTAAGGATTCTTGTTGCATGCACAAGTTAATGAGATCTGCAGTAAATTCCACCTCATTCTCGATGTCAAATAATGTTATAATGTAGGAACAAATAATAATATTGTGCTTGGATAATGATTTTATTAATGATTGAAAAATAATGTAATAATTCCTAAAACGAAATGTAAAATGGCAAACTGTAATTCCAATTGTTCACAATAGGACTCTACTAAAAACAAGTGTTGCACAGTGGAAAAGAATAGATCCATAAAATGATTCAATGTATAAAAAATATCACCTGGTAGAGTCAATGAAGCGTCACCAGATTGGATGAATAGGTGTGAGCTAAAAGATAAATGATGTGGGAGTCGGAAAACACCCCATGATAGAATCAATCATATCATATGATTAGATGAATAAAAATATAGACAATTAATAAATAATGTTTTATGTCAAGACTACTGGGGTTGTCTCAGTTGGCAAGGATGACTGGCTTGTGGTTTCTTGAAGCACAACCAGGCATGATGGAAATGCTTTCAGGAAGGGAGTAACAATATACACATACATTATATATATAT
>NC_068983.1:93560636-93561542 GCF_001194135.2 Octopus bimaculoides
TATGTATAAAAAAAGTAAGTAAAGCTCCTTCCCAAGTCATAGACTCATACGGCTGATTTCCCGGTGTATATATTCTCCATCTGGACATGACACTGCTTCATTAGCAGGGTTACTCATTTTTGCCAGCTGAGTGGACTGGAGTAACGTGAAATGAAGTGTTTTGATCAAGAACACAACTTGTTGCCCAGTCCAGGAATCGAAACCACAACCTTATGATCATGAGTCCAACTCCCTAACCATTAAGCCGCGTGCCTCCTCACTATATCTAAATACATGCATGTTATATGGCAGTCTTATTAGCCGCTACTGGGACAATTTTTTGTCTCTCTTACATATATATATTGTGCTTTTCAGCATAAGAAGTCCATAAGAGATTTTGTCTCAGACAAAATCTTCAGTGTCTGGTCTGTCAATAGTGTATATACATTATGTGTTTCAGTTGCCGATTTTTTTTTGTATTTTTTATGCATTTTCTTGTATTTGCTGCCGATTAGGTATTCCGCACATGCGCGGTAATTTTTGAAAAATTAGACATATATGCACAAGCCATGTTCTCTATGGAGTACCTTGTGCATATATGCTGGTCTAGGCTATTTCGCTGATGATAGTTGGCCTTGCAAAATAAATAGTTTGTTTTGCTGAAATAACTTGAAACCTGGTTCGAAATATAGATGGTAAATGTTTTTATTTTTCATTCCTTTTCGAAATTATCCCAAATTTTGTGGTGTAGAGCTTTGGCTGCTCTTTCTAGCGGGTCAGATGTCCTTTTATGGGCATCTCTAATGTGTATTAAATGTACACTGTATTTTACATGAAAATATATAGTCTGTTGACTAATTTTTTCTTGCTACACCACTGGTAGTAAATTAAATTTCTTAATTTTTTGCTACCTTAAGACTTATTATA
>NC_068983.1:93562478-93587634 GCF_001194135.2 Octopus bimaculoides
AAAAAATTTATATATATATATATATATATATAGAAGCAACACGGATTTTAAAGGTTATTGCAGTACGCACATTTCATGCTATTCCATCTATTTAAGTAATGCGAGCATTACATTAAATGCAAAATGCAGAGCAATCTTCAGCTGCACAAGGATATAGAAATTTACAGCAGAATGGACATATTACTATTGTGGCAACATTTAAAATCTAAGTGGGAAGAAGAATACATAAAAAAAACCATCTTGACTTAGCCAAGGCTAGCAGGCTAGTAATTAATTCTAGGTAGAATTCTAACTGTCTCTGATTTTATTTGTCTCTTATCTAGTGGTTTAAAGTTTAAGGGGTGGAGGGAGGCAATCAATCTTTCACTTTTAAGGAAAGGGAAGGTGTAAGCATTATACATGAATATGGTTATAAAGATTTCTCTGGTCATAGTGGCAACCCAATTTTAGGTTAGGGTTTTTTTACTACTATCATAATGTAGGGGAATTTAATATTAAGCATCTAGGTCAACAGGGCTTTTTCTTTAGTCTGAATAATGCATCAGTATTGTTTTACATATACTAAGTATGGAAAACTTATAGATATCAATATTAGCCTAATTATTATGTTAATAATAAAGATGTAATTAGTTCATACAAAAACCCTGAAGTAGTGTCAATTTTGAATTCAAAAGCTATAGATAAGGTGTGAAGTTTAAGAATTTAATATATATTGGACTAAAGAAACTATTTTGAATTATTTAAAAAATTATTTTAAAATTTAAAATTTAAGCTAATATATTTAATAGTATTAGAAAGACACATAAGAGATAAAGTTTATTTCTATAATGTAAAGAATTAATATAGGATTTACATAGTTTATAATAATGGGTTTATCAAGGTTTAAGGAACTAATAAAAAGAATGTTAGGAATTAACAAAGAATTCAATAATAATCCAAGACATCTAATAGAGAACATGATTATGTACTAGTTTAATTATGCTATCTTATATAGTCAAGAACTTGTTTTAAAACTAACATGGGCTAATTAAAGAATATTAATGGAACAAGGATTAGATTTATTTAAGTCAAACTATAGAATAACTATAACACTACCACTACAAACCCTGAAATAATAGAATAATAAGGATCCTTTTAGAGTCAGGCATTAGATAAAATAAAATATAAAACTTTTCAAGGTTTGAGAACTAATTAAAAACAATAAAAACTTACAAAACCTCCTATTCTTATAAGCTACATAGGGTAAAAATAATTAAGATACATACTAAGAACTAACAGCAGTAGCAGAAGTAGTGTGAAAATATATACCATCCATGGATAGAGTTGAAATCTTAGTTATCACAAGAAGATTGTATGTTAAGATGAGAGATCAGAAATATATGTTATAAAGGTTCAATTTCAAATTCAAATATGTGCTAATTAATAGCCCAAGATGAACATGGTAGAAGTTGAAATACCACATCTTTATAATTTTAACTACTTCTTAAAAAATTTTAAAGTGCAAGTAGAGCAGTATGCATACAATACTCTAAGGTCTAATCTATTATTAATTAGGTTAGGATTATTTCTAAGTTTTAAAATTTCATATGTTTTCATAGAACATAATTCACATCCATATCTACTATTTCTATAAGGTTGGGCTTTTCTTATAATTTCCCATTTAAGGCTAAAACTAATACCATTATTCTTTAACTCCCAAATTTTGTTTGCTAATGACGTACTATTTGCCTTATGTTTTAGTCTAAAAGAAGACCTGTGGTTATATATTCTCTGTTTCAGATTAATACTAGATCCTACATAAATATAATTCTTGGTTATCGTACTTATTATGCATTTGTAAACTATGTTACGGGTGCGACATCGGCCTAATAACGGACAATGGGACTTATTTCTGAAGTTGCACCTAGTGGAGCTATCAACTACACCTATATTATTACTAATATCTCCATTATTGTTGTTACAATTATTTACATTAATATTATTTATCCCATCATCAATTCTACTATTAGGTATATTTTGATTATTTTCATTACTATTTAACTCATTTTCTAATGTGCTATCAGTTAGAATTATTTATTTATATATATATATATATATATACACAAACATACAAGGGGGTGTTCATTAAAGATTTTCCCTGACCCACTTTCAGTGATTGCAGGTAAAAGAACTTGTACATGTATAATTATACATGTCTTTACATGTCACATTGTAAATTGCAGCTTTCCACTAGTATCCCTTTGTCTCTTACGCCTGCTGAAGAGTCGGCAACTAATCCAATAAGTGAAGATAAGTGTAGGGTCCATGGAAAAAAATCATTCATGACCATTGGAAGTTGTCTGCACAGTGGATTCCCTGGATGCTCCCACCTTTTCAGGAGCAGGAACAAGTCAATTGCTCCCAGGCTCTTTTGGCAATGTGCCAAGAAAACAAGGAGGACTTTTTTGACACACAGGATGAAACATGGGTCCATCAATATGACCCTGACTCTAAAATCCAGTTGAAGCAATGGAAGCATGGTAACTCACTACTTCCAAAGAAAGCTTGTGTCCAACCCTCAGCAGGCAAAGTGATGCTCACAGTCCTTTGGGACCAGTACAGAGTAGTGATGATGGATTTTCTGGCAGTGCACCACAATTAATGGGGCATATTATGTTTCTCTGCTGCAGAAATTGCGGGATGCCATCAACGCAGAGAGGCGTGACATGCTGACCAAAGGTGCCTGCCTCCTCCAAGAAAATGCCCCACTTCACAATGTGCATGTTGCCCAGATGAAAGCACATTCTTGTGGCTATGAAACCCTTCCTCACCCCCTTACTCTCCTGACTTTGCACCATCTGACTTCCATTTCTTTCCAACCATGAAGTCTTTTTTGAAGGGGAAGCACTTATTTCCGAGGTAAAGTCTTGGTTCTAGACACAATCTACCAACTTCTACAGACGAGGTCTTCACAGCTGCATAAAGAAATGAGAGAAGTGTGTGGTGGCTATGCAGAGAAGGACTAATACTTGTACCAAGTTTTGTTTATCCTAGTCCTTGGGAAGAGGGTCAGGGAAAATCTTTAATGAATATTCCTCATACATACATATATACATACATACATACACACATACATACATACATACATACATACAAAAATACCCTGTTGATGTTGCTGAAATTTCAATGAAGGAACCTTGAATGTAGGTTAGAAACCAACTCTTTCTCTATTGGCAAGAAATCTTGAAATAAAACTGAACAAGAGTGCAAACCTTCACCAAGGCAACATCAATGTCCTCTCAATGATTAGCTGGAGATGATTTTTAAAATGAGAATATCTGAAATAAACTCGACTGCTCTCACAAACAAGAATATCTGATAGATGAGAGAATTATATTTACTAAACATTTCACTGAAATCGCAAAATTTCTAAGAAAACAGAAAGTCACAAAATATTGCAAATAAGCATGAAAATATTACAAGATTTTGAAGTGAAAATGTCTTGTCTTCAAGATTACTATTTAAACATTTGTAACTTTTCATTTTTCTAAAAATCTTTTTTCTGTTTAAGAACTAATGGTTTCATAGAAGTTATATGATAGAGAGAATATTATATTGACCAAACATTTCACTGAAATCACAAACTTGCTCAGAAAACATAAAATCAGCGTAGTTTGCATATAAGCATGAAAATATTACAGAAGTTTGAAATCAAAATTTCATGTTTTCCAGTTTACTATTTACACATTTCAGACTTATCCTTTTTCTCAAAAACACTTTTGAATTAAAAAGTAATGGGTTAATATACGTTATCTGATAGATGAGAAGATTATATTTACCAAACATCTCATTGAACTCACAACCTTTCTCAGAAAACACAAAATCAAAAATCACAACCTTTCTCAGAAAACACAAAGTCACAAATGTTTGCAAATAAGCATGAAAATATTACAAGATCTTGAAGTGGAAATTTCTTGTCTTCAAGGTTATTATTTAAACATTTGTGATTTTTCATTTTCTCAACCTTTCTCAGAAAACACAAACACACAAATGTTTGCAAATGTTACAGAAACTTGAAATGAAAATTTCATGTTTTGCCGTTTACTACTTACACAATTGTGACTTTTCATTTTTCTGAACCTGACCACTCTCAAACATTAAGAAAAAAAAAAAAATGGAAAAATAATCCAAAATACTTGTCTGGTACCAGATCGATCCCAGAATCTAATCAGTTCATGCCAGTCACGAGGCCAAACATCTCTGAAAGTTTCATCCAAATCCATCCAGTAGTTCTTGAGATATATTTTCCATGGGCAAACAAACAAACAAACACAGCTGAAAACAATACATCTGCTTTCACTAATGCACAGGTAATAATGACATTCATTTATTCATGCATTTATACATGCATGCATGCATACATACATACATACATACATACATATTGTTCATACTAAAACTATTTTTATCACAATAGTTTCAAAATTCTGTTTCTACAAATAATACTGATAGAGACAAGTTTGAAATGTTGTCTAATCACAAGTAAAATACTTTAATGATGCAGAGATGAAAATTACATAGACAAGAAGCAACAATTCTATCAATTGTCATAGTAATAGTCTTAAGGACTGTCAAAATTTGTGTATCTGTTCATGACATTGCTCCTCATTTGAGATTTATTAATTTACATAAGCAAATAATTTCTTCTAGATTCGAAAGATGGAGCTCTAAAAGAGCACCACAAAAAAAGAAAGCAGTTCTTATTGCAATTTCCCTAGACTGATTCCATGGAACTATTTAGCACAAAGACTCAACACAATTTGATAATGATTTGTGAAAATGAGGAAATAGTCGAGATAAATTCATAAATTCTTATAGATTCATGTAAGTGAGGTGAACAAATTGGTTTTTCGGTATGAATTGGTCTACAATTTTCTCATACTTAAAAATCTTGTTATTTCACTTTCCTTGTGAAAACTTAAAATGTAATCTTCAATAGCTCCATTTATATTTTAATTCATATCTCATTATTTACGCAACAATCTCCTAAGCAGACCGAGTGCAGATATCAGTAGCATATGGGAACCGGTATTAAGGAAGGATAGGAAAATATTAGATTTATAAGCCCTAAAATTCACTCCATAATTTCTCATGGACATATGACATAGTGGTTAAGAGCACGGGCTACTAACCCCAAGATTCTGAGTTCGATTCCAGGCAGTAATCTGAACAACAACAAGGAATGTAATTTATTCAATTTAAGGTAAACATATTGCTTATAATTTAAAATAAGCAATGAAATGTAAAGAAGGAAATTGTACTTAACATGGTCAGTTTTAGAGAAGAAAATAACTACTCTAGGCTGCCGAAGATCATCAGAAGGGTTTTGAGCACTTGGAAGCTTATTAAATCATGTGGATATTTAAGGTCACAGCAACAACAGCAACACCGAAAAATACCTTAGGAATGAGAATCCAGGTTCGAAATTTCCCCAAGACACCTGATGAAGGCTGGAGGGTATATCAGCTGAAACGTGTTAACAACAAACAAGATGAGGACAAATATGCATCAAATGTAAATAATGTACATAATTTCTCATCTCTTAAATATAGAACTGTTTCATATTTCATATTTATAAATATATGTAATCTCTAGAGGTTGTTAAAATCACATGATCTGGTAGTTTCGGTGCTGGAGATGGCAAAGATTTATCTCCCCACTAGTGATATATAAACAAGAGTACATTTTGCACCAAAAGCCAATATGAGAGTCTCTCTCGTGGTATCTACCGCAATATAGTTTGTTCTAACAGAACATCCACATTTAAGTGGGGATAAACATTACCTCTTGGTATTAATGCTGCTTCTGTTGCTAATATATATTTTTTAACAAGCTCATTGGCCAATCACAACACCAGTACCTGTTCTGGCACTGTTATTCTATGTATAACTGGCAGGAGTTGAATCGTTGCCATTTCTAGCAGTAGAGTATCTATCATTGACAAGACCAAGGAAGTTCAAAATTACGTGATCTAGTGGTCTTGGTGCTGGAAGTGGTGAGGATTTATCTCACCACTAGCAAAATAAACAAGTTCTGTTTTATACTGAGTACCAACATGTGAGTTTCTCTCATGATAACTACCACTGTATAGTTTGTTCTAATAGACCATCCACATTTAAGTGGGAACAAATGTTATCTTGTGGTATTTAATACTGCTTCTGCTGCTAACAGATATGCAGAAGACAAACAAACATGGCAAATTTAACTACTTCTCCAGGGATTGAAAAGAATAACAACCAGCCTTAATCAATTTTATATCCTTGTGGGAGTCTCACTAGAGGTATCTACATTATTTGACTATTCCCAGAGAAACAAAAAACAGCCAATCAGTTTTTATACATGACCAATTCAGTAAGTTCAGAGAACAGTGACAGCTAATTTGCATACCACAAGTGTTTAAAACTTCATTTAATATCAGTGGCCTGTCAATGAGGATCACAGTCCACACATTAACTAGGCATGATATAATGTATGTAAACCTATGTAGTAGATATATGGCAAATTCAACTATTTCTTTATCTTTTTCATATCATATCTATATCAGAAATATATTTATATCATTTCTGTAAGTCTTATATTGTTATTTATATTACCATCATCATCATTGCTTTAATGTCTACTTTTCTATACTTGCATGGGTTAGATGACAGTATTCTGAAGTTGGACATCCTACCTGTTGACAACCTCTGTTTTTTTGGGGGTTTTTTCTAAGTAAGGCAATAATTGCTCAGTCTATTGAATAACAAACAACCTGGACATGATTTCACAGTGGACTGCAAGCAAATGACACTGTCATTGCTTACAACCAGCGCATACACCTAAATTCAAAGGAAATATAAACTCACTCTCTCTCTCTCTCTCTCTCACACACACACACACACACATGCATGGGGGCAATGGATGGACAGATAGATAGACGAATAAACAGATGGAACAACAATTACTATATATAACAGGCATCTTTAATAAAGAAATCTTGTTGCCAAAGATGTTTGGCTGTAAAATAGTTAAAGTCTTGGTGAGTTTTGTCCCAGTATTTTTAACTACTTCATATAGAAGGGTCATCTCAGGTTTTTATATAGCACTGAAGTAGATCTTGATTGCAAATGTAATGCTTATTTATTCACATTGTTTTCAATTAATTATGCATTATCTTGAGTGCATACTCGACAGAGTGTAAGTATCTTGAGAGAAAAGTTGAACCTAAGAAGCATCAATTGTGGTGTGCAAGAAAGACGATTGCACTGGTATGGACATGTGGCGAGAATGGATGAAGATAGCTGTGTGAAAAAGTGCCACACCCTAGCGGTTGAGGGAACCCGTGGAAGAGGCAGGCCCAGGAAGACCTGGGAGGAGGTGGTGAAGCATGACCTCTGAACATTAGGCCTCACTGAGGCAATGACTTCTGACCGAGACCTTTGGAAATATGCTGTGCGTGAGAAGGACCGGCAAGCCATGTGAGACCAAAATCCAAGGCTTCTGCCTGGGATGTAGCCAGCCCACTTATGTGTAACATTCCTTCTTTGGACACTAAACTCCGCTTGCGAAGTCCTGTTGAGGCAAGTGAAATCGAAATCGAACTAAATCTGTTGACTGGCACCCATGCCAACTTCTCTTCATTCAACACTAAACTCTGCTTGCGAAGACCTGTTGGGGCAAGCAAAAGCGAATTCGTGATGGCACCTGTACCAGTAGATCACTAAGAGCACCGTCCAAGCGTGATTGTTGCCAGAGCACCAGCTGTCTGGCTTCTGTGCTGAGGGCACGTAAATAGCACCATTTGAGTGTGATCGTTACCAACATCGCCCTCCTGGCACTTGTGCCAGTCGCACATGAAAAGACATTCGAGCGAGGTTGTTGCCAGTACCTCCTGACTGGCCTTCGTGCCGGTGGCACGTAAAAACACCCACTACACTCTCAGAATGGTTGGTGCTAGGAAGGGCATCCAGCTGTAGAAACTCTGCCAAATCAGATTGGATCCTGGTGCAACTACCTGGTTCACCGGTCCTCACTCAAGTCATCCAACCCATGCTAGCATGGAAAGCGGACGTTAAACAATGATGATGATGATTGTAGGGTAGGTGCAAGAGGTTGGATCTGGCCAGCTTATACTTAAAACCGGTCAGATATTTGGGCCTTATATGGCTGGTTTAAATGCTAAAGGGTAAAGTAACTTATAGGTATTATAATACTGCTTATGTTGGTATCAGTGTTGGTGTTGCTATTAATATCACCTATAACTGTAAAGGCAGAATTTCACAAAGTGTAAAACACAGTTAGTAATCTGGTCTGAATAATTTTAACTTGGGAAGTAAAAGGTGTTGCTCTTATTTAGAACAGAGGAAAATAAAACCAGTTGCTGACTTAGACTAGAAGAGTCAGCATAATTGTAGAAGAAAACATTCTAAAAGCCATTTTTAAATGGTCCTCTACATGCATGCCTGATACTGATGGCACTGTATGCTTGAATGAAAGAACTTGCAGAAGATGGTTTGCAAAATTTAGAAGTAGAGATTTCAGCCTTGATGATGAAGATTGAATAGGACGTCCAGTTGAGTTTGATGATAAGCTCCTTGAGGCATTACTTGAAGAAAATTCTGCATTATCAGTTGAAGAATTGGCAATAAAGCTTAGTTCAAACCATACAACTGTTCATCGTCATCTTCAACAACTTGGAAAGGTTCCTAAACTTGGAAAATGGGTGCCACATGAATTGTCCGAAAGCAACCGCAAATCCCGAGTTGACATCTGCTCTTCTCTCCATTCTTGCAAACTCATTTCACCCATTTTGGATAGACTTGTGACTGGTGACGAAAAATGGATCTTCTATCGAAATGTTAAATGTCGTAAACAGTGGCTTGGTAAAAGGGAAAAAAGCTCAACCACAACCAAGAAGGGAACTTCATGGGAAAAAGGTTCTTCTCTCTATCTGGTGGGATTGCAAAGGAGTAATTCACTTTGAACTGTAACCACCTAATGTAACAATCAATGCTCAAGTCTACTGTCAGCAATTAGAGCATTTGAATCAAGCTTTGAAGCAAAAAAGACCAGCTTTAGTAAATCGAAAAGGACAATGCTTGACTCCACACTGTAAAGATCACATCACAGAAGATCGAAGAGCTTGGTTGGGAAAAAATTCCTCATCCACTTTATTCTCCTGACCTTGCTCCTTCAGACAACCATTTGTTTTGTAGTTTACAGAATCATTTGGGGGACATAACTTTCGCAAGCCAGGAGGAGGTCGAAACTGACATTTCAGAGTTCTTCGCTTTGAAACCAAAAGTATTTTACATTGATGGGATTAAAAAGCTTGTAAATAGATGGAAGGAAATCATAGATAACCAAGGAAAATACATTGATGATTAAGTTTCAATTAAATATAACATTTGATCACTTGTTTTCTTTATTCAAAATTCGGACAGAACTTATGGGATGACCTGATATAATATAATATTTCGGAATATAAAAATTCCTTCTTCAGATATTACTAGGAAGTAATGGTGTCACTGTTTTATTTTTCATTGCAGTAACAATTCTGCCAGCTTGTCACTTTGGCAGAGGCATATGATCTAGTTACCTGCATAATTAATCAGGTTATTCATGAAGGAGATATACCCAATGATTGGTGTAACAGCATTATAGTCAGCTTACACAAAAGTAAAGGTGATGCCCTAAGCAGAAATAATTACAAAAGTATCAAATAAACCTCTGTATTTGGCTTTTGTTATCTGGTTGACAATGCAGAAGCTAGGGATAGATGAGTGGTTGATGAGAGCTGTCTGTAAGAGGAAAGAGTTTAGTGTACAGTAGGAATCTACCAGGGATCGGTTCTCAGCCCCCTCTTGTTTATCATAGTCCTCTAGCTTATAACAAAGGAATTTAAGACTGGCTACCCTTGGGAGCTTCTCTACGCCAATGACCTTGTTCTTATGGCTGAATCACGACTAGAACTAGAGAAGAAATTTCAGGTACGGAAATAAGGTCTGAAATCAAAGGACCTTAGAGTTAATTTAGCAAAGATCAAAGTCCTCATAAATAGGAAAACAGACACATAACAAATCCCCTCAGGGAGATGGCCCTGCTTGATATGTAGAAAAGGTGTCAGTAGAAACTCCATACAATGTATCTAGTGCAAGCTATGGACACATTAGTAGTGCAGCAGTATTACTGGAAGATTAACAGAGAAAGTAGTTTTTACATGTGGCAGATGTGCAGGTACATTAAACACCAGGAATGTATAGAAAATAGACTCCATCAAATGTCAGGGAAGATCCTTAGAAGTAGTAATAGACAGTTTCCATTACTTAGGTGACTGGGTTACCAGTGGTGGAGGTTGTTCCAAAAGCATAGCTGTTAGAATAGGAACAGGCTAAGCTAAGCTCAGAGAGCTACCACCTCTGTTAGTAACAAAGGGCCTCTCTCTCAGAGTGAAAGGTAGATTGTATGATGCCTGTGTATGAACAGCAATGCTGCATGGCAGTGAGACATGGACTGTGACTACTGAGGATATGCGAAGGCTTGAAAGAAATAAAGCCAGCATGCTCTGCTGGATGGGTAATGTCAATGTGCATATCTAACAAAGTGTGCCAGAGAGAAGACTGTGCTGGTATGGTAATGTAATGTGTATGAATGAGAAAAGCTGCACCAAGATGTGCCAATCTCTAATAGTGGAGGGAGGATGTGGAAGGGGAAGATCCAGGAAGACATGGAACAAAGTGGTGAGAAAGGATCTTCAGATGTTGGGCCTCACATAAGGGATGACAAGGGACTGACACTTCGGGCGGTTTGCTGTGCTTGACAAGACATGCCAAGCTCAGGCTAAGTAAAAATCATGGTTGTCCTTGCATTCAGCTATGTCCCCTACATCTCTATTCAGCTGAACAATCCTAATTTTGTGAGCTCATAGGTGCTGCTGCCACATAAAAGCATCTGTGCCAATGCTACATAAAAGTACCCATGCTGGTGCTGTGTAAAAGCACTCAGTACATTCTGTAAAGTGGTTAGTGTTAAGAAGGGCATCTAGCTGTAGAAACCATGTCAAAACAGATATGGAACCTGAGCAACTCTTCAGCTGGCCAGCTCCTGTCAGACTGTCCAACCCATGCCAGCATGGAAAACGAATGTTGAATGACAATGAATGATGTTATATACACTTTTTTTTATTTGTTTGGTATGGAGGAAGGTGCTGTGTCTCCATCTTTTATAGGCATCTGGTGAGGTTCATGCAGTGAATAGTTGCAAGTCAATGACAGTATCAAAAAAATATGTAAGAAGGAGATTCCAGTGGGCTGGCATACTGGGTGTGATGGTCAGTAAGAGCCAGAAGACAGAACACAATATAGGTGAAGTAAAAAAGAGAGATGAGCACATCATGATTGCCTTATTGGGGGCAACATGAAACCAATCAGATCTGAGTAGCAGAGATCACTGCGGTAGCAGTAAAAAAGGTAAGGAGATGAAACAGCATATCAGAGAGCCAAAGGCTGGTGCGTGTGTGTGGTTTTATGCCACTCAGTTGAGTGACCATCCTTTGTATGTGGTCTAAAATATCTGTATATGTTACAGTAGCACTGTCTCAAATGACAGAGCAGTACTCCCTTGTGGTCTCACTTGATAAGGATGAAGTACTGTCCAGCTTTGAAGAGGAAGGCCAGTCACTGTGATCCAATTTTTAGTTTGTTGAACATGTGTATTCACCAGGAGACATCCTCAGTGGTCCCCTGGTTTTTGAAGAGCCTAGTTACATGTTACTCAATTATAGAGGGTGGGGTGTGATGTTTTCTTGACACATACAAAGAATGTGTCTTTGCGCTGTTGAAGTAAACAAGACTGAAGCATCAAAGGATTATTTTGAGATCACTGTTCATAGTGTAGATTTGGTAGGTGTTTAGGTTGCATATAAATGATGCATGTGTGAAAGGCATTATAGAGGATGGATAACAAAGCTGGGGTATACCAAAGAATGATTCATCTGCACTGTTGAGATGTTATATGACAGGAAACCACCGATCTGCCCAATAGGCAGAAAGATTTAAATGTCGGACATAATTGAAGGTTTACTGATGTCAAGTGCAACAACATTGTTTTCCCTAAATTTCTAGGGGATGAGAGCTAGCTCACAGGTGGATGATGAAGGAAAATAAGATTCTAGCAGATTTGGTTTTATGAAATCTATATTGGTATCCCGTGAAGAGGGAAAGAGCTTCAAGTCGATGGAGAAAGTTATTGTTTATGACTGTCTTTATCACCTTTGCGATGTCAGAAGAGTAATAGATCAATAACTGCCAGGGTTAAGTAGAAACCAAGCAATTATCCATTTTGTGTTACAATAATTTAGTCGGAGTAGAAAGGCTATCTTATGTAACCTATAGGACTTTCCAAACTGGTGAGGTTGTTGCAGCTGAAAATTAGCTGCAAGTTGATGCCCCTGAGAAAGAAATGTGCGCAGAGAGAGAATTCCAGAAGGCGAAGGCTAGGTTCTTTATGAAAAAGAAAAAAAAAACTAGCAGTAGTGAGAACCAACTGAGATAACGGATGGATATATGGTGTGTGTGATGGGGAGGGAGTAAGTCAGGTGTACTTTGACGGAGATGGTACTTTAGAAGAAAGGTCGTAGTTAATGGGGGGGGGGGAGAAAGAACGAGAAGAAACAACAACTATGTCGACTTGAGGTTGTAGGGTACTGTGAGTAGTTGGATATTATTTGAAGGTGTAGTTCAGAATGTTAGTATATTCCAGGCTACCTAGTTTGTTGACATTTTCACTGAATAAATTTTACATCATATATAAAGATTCGTTAGCCAACAAAACCTGGCTAACAAAGTTAGGTTTTGTTGAAAAAAAAGAAAGAAAATCAATTAGTTTATGGAGTAGTTCCAGGTTATAAGATTTTCTCCGATATACTTTAATGAAAACATCTAACAGCTGCAGATGTAGAACTTCGTAACAATAACATTGGTTACGTATGCAAACTTACCGAGTTGACAGACGGTCCACTGTTCAGTTAGGAATAAATATTACATAAAACTTAATTTATAACTTTTAACCACGTTTAGATTAAAGCATTTTAAAACTGTATTTTAAGCTTAATATTTGTTTAAAATAAGATGAATATTAATTGATAACATGTTATAAAGAAAACGCACTGCGGAACATTGTGAAGAAATCTATTGATTTTTGTATGACACCGTTGTTATTTACTTCGGAGCTTAATACAGTTTCTGTAGTCTGTCTCCTCGCCGATTCTCAGTCACCGATCACCACCACACACGCTATTGCTACCATTACTATAATGTAATTGTTTAGAAAGTGACAACCGTATTTGTGTACAATAACCTCCCCAGCAACAGCAGAAGAACATGGCTTCGCCGTCGTTTGAATACTTTCGATCCTCTTTCGACAATGTGTTTCAGATACTTCCACAGGGTCACGAAAAAGCACTGAAGAAGGCCCTGTACAACACAGCGGCCAACTTCTTCGTTATATTCGCTAGTTTGGTATTAGTGGCTGTCTATTTTGTCCTACAGGCCTTTCTCAGACCCTTACTATGGGCTGTATTATGTGGAACTTTCTTATATCCATTCAAACGAACATTGACCAGTGTCTTGAGGAGTTGGCTTCAGGGATTACATGAGTCCGGTACCCCTTTTGCCGCCGGAGTGGTCCTTATTCCGATCAAATCTGTCAATGACATTTCTGAAATTATCAGCAATACTTTAATAAAACATTTCAAGCTAATTATAGTTGGAGCTGTTGGATTACCCTGCCTGAATTTGTTGTACTATTTTGGACCGATCGATTCTATCTTTTCATGGATTTACAATTTTTTTTCCTTTCTGTACAATGTCATCCAGTGTTTTAGTTCTGGTTGGGTGAGTGTCTTTCTATCTTTCTTATTAGCATTTTCTGTCGATCATTCCAGCGTCTGTTCAACCGTGTCAACTGTCAAGTGAATAAGAGGAGTGTCAGTAGCTATCGTTACTCTATGTAACATTTGATACCAGTCTTTGTCAGTCGTTTACACACATATATCTATATATATTGATTTGGTTATTAACATCTCAAGGCGATATATTAAATCGCAGTTGTAGTCGTCTGTTTGTGACTAAGTTAAGTGTGTGTATGGGGTCCTATATTCGAACATGCATCAAATAGAAAAATATTCTAGTTCTTGAATTATTTATTCTATGTCGTCATTAAGAAGGTAATTTATGACTTAAATAGAAACAAAATCCGGTTCCACCGTATCTGTGTTTATATTACTGAGGTATATGACTCATTCAAACCAAAAACTCGATAGCTAGCAAGAATCTTTTCATGTCTTTTTGTTTATTCATTTATAACGGCCGTCTGCTTCTGCACGTGAATACTTTTTACTCAATAGAATATGTATATATTTTGTTTACCTTAAAATCTCTGACTTTCATTTACATTTTCCCATCCCCCCCCCCCTCATATACGTGTGTCTTTATGATATTGTAAATATATTATGCATGTGACGATATGAAAAAAAATCGATATTATAGTTACATCTTTATTTATTTAGTTACTTAAAATCTGATTGGGTTTTTTCATCTATTCTTCACATTTTTATTGTTCCTTTTCATAGTTTGATAACTTTTCACAAGTTGTGGATGTTTGAAACCTCTAGTTTACCTTGTATGGAGTTGTACTTCAAACGAAGCACACCTTGACCTAGGAAGAAATATGATCTTCAGGAAATAGTTCTACCAAAATTAGACGTAACACTTTTTGCCAGTGGAGGACTTCCTTCCTTTTATTTCTTCTAGAAACATCATGTCATTTTCTACATCTAATAGGATTATTCCACAATTTACAATTATAATTGTTAGTAGTCTGTAAAAGGCTTCCTTTTTTTTCTTTTGTTTGAGACTTGAAAAAAGTTTAGTATCTGTCGTAATATAAAGCTACTTTATTCATCCTTATAACTTTTACGCCTTGGTATACACACACACACACACATATACTCTTTATTGTAGTATATTCATGTTATATATATATATATATATATGTATGTATATATATATTTATACTGTACATATGCATATATCTCTCTCTCCATATATATACATATATATTTTATTCTTTTACTTGTTTCAGTCAAATGACTGGGGCCATGCTGGAGCACCACCTTGAATATATATATATATATATATATATATATTTGAATGTATGTGTGTGTGTGTATATATATATATATATTTATATACATACAGAGAGAGAGAGAGAGAGAGAGAGAGAGGGGCAGACAGACAGATAGACTGCAATTTCTCCTGTTTGTTCCACCTGGTGAAATAACATCACAGATACTTTGCCCCAAGCAGAAACTACAGGAACTACTTTAAAATCTTGCAAATTCTTCTGATGGTGACTGTATCTTCAGCAGGTATCTCAGGGTCACAAGTATTTCACTCTTTACTCTGTATGCTTCTCCTGAGTACTGCATTAAGGAATGAATTAGTCTTTGTCTTCAGAAGCGTTTCATCTGCAGTCTGTCAACCACAAATAAGCACTTTGAACAGGTCTCATCTACTTTGGTTATCTTTGTAACAGCAGTCTTCTGTTATTTGGGTTCTGAATCAATGATATGCTACTAATAACACACTGATCTTACCAGGAAACAGTAGCAGCCAACTTCAATGGGGAATGCCATCCTTTAACAAGGATCTCATTAACCAAATCAGATGGTGAAAGATGTTGAATTTGCCCTCCCAGAGTACTGTGAGTTCAGTCATGATGATTGTTTTGAGCTGAAAAGAAAAACCATGTCTATTTGGAGCAATGTTACCACAACCCCTTCCAGAAAGAAGTGTCTACCTTTCAGATCTACTTGCATCACCCAGTCTGAGGCTTGATGCGAAATAGAAAATGGCTCTCCGCAGCTGCTTTTGTCTAAGGACTCTTATTACTTTCCCTTAGGACTCTGATATCTTTTAGTGATACCCTTAGCTTGTTGACCTTAACTCTCTGCAGGTTTGTTCATTTGGTAATTTTTCTAAGGACTTTATGCCTTCACTTTTATTAGCCTTTTCCCAGTGTTTCTAGGGTATCAGGTCAGAATGTGCTTCAGGGTGCAGTGAATTACTCCATACTGTTTGCAGGATAGGCTTTTGCCTCAAATTTTAGGGTTATTTTGGGTTGGTAAGAGGTCAGCAACAGTGCATTGGAAGCGGTAAAGACCCCCTTCAGTCATGAATGACCATGGGATTGCACCTAGAAAGTTACTCTCCAAGGTACAAGTCCAGGCAAGGTTGTTTATGGAAGACCAGCAGTCGCCCATGCATACCGGCCTCCCCTCCCCACGCCACTTGTTACCCAAGGGAAAAGCAAAGGCTGATACAGCTTGGCACAAGTGATGTCGCAACTCATTTCTACAGCTGAGTGAACTGGAGCAATAGGAAATAAAGTGTCTTGCTCAAGAATACAACACACAGCCTAGTCCGGGAATCAAACTCACTACCCCATGATTGTGAGCCCAATGCTCTAACCACTGAGCTATGCACCTTTACAATAGGAAGAAGGACAGCTTTACTTATAGAGTACCCTCCAGGACAGTGGTCACTTGAGTGACTGATCAACTGTATCCAATATACCTAGTAAGCAAGCCCTACCATATTCACATGGTGATTGTTTTCTGTTGTCTCTTGGACCCTCAGCACTATGAGCTCTCTCATAGATATCTATGACATCTGTGGACATCACCACAAATGGTTTGATGGAATTCCAACCCATCTGCAGAGATGTTGTTCAAAGATGTCATATATTTCATACATCAGCTGCAGTCATGAGTTTATGTAGCAACCTATGAACTGACCTGATAAGCCTGATCCCTCTGTCTCTTTTATCCAATCATCTGCTTGTTTCTCTGCTTAAATGTACCATCTCTTCCAGTAAAGGAGGAATTATACCACATTACTTGGGTTCTCCTCAATGGCTGGTATAACCCCACTTTGAACTTGGAGCCAGAACATGCTAGCTACATTCCCACTCCTGATCAACAAGCTTTTTGACGTCTTTGGTTTCGATTGCATCCTGGTCTATGGTTACCAAGTGCCTTCAGGATCTACTTTGCCTGTACATAGGTTGAAGCAGTTTTGGTTAGAAGGCTCTCAGTGGTGGTTGGCAGATGCCAGATTTCATTATTGGCCCTCTGGATTCTTTCCATGCTGCTGTTACATGCAGATTCATTGCCAAGACAAATATGTACAAGATTATAATTTTTCCAGATTCTACTGAGTTGTGAAATAGGTAGTGTGGAACTGAACTTGAAGTAGCTGGCAATCATTCCCCTAAATTTTGTGGGAAGTATGATAGTGTTCCATAGCTGTATTGATGATGTGAGGGATTGAGCTGTATGCAGTGGTCAAGTAAAGTCAGACTATTGTTAGATTACTTTTTATCTTCTTGACCTTTCAGATCAGATGGTTTAGCACAACTGTGTGTTCCAAATATCTAAAGATGTGTGGGGCAATTAGATGTATTAATACATTTATTCCCCAACATGTAGATCATCTTTTAGAGTAAGACTGAGAAGATCTTATTTGTAATACTCAGGCAAGAAATGGTTTGGAACAGGTTAATCTCGGAGGAATCGGCTCACTTCAGTGTGATTCAGCTATCGGCTCCTTACCAGAATGAAGGGATGATGCCTGTTGCCCATACTTTCTGCAAAAGTTCTCATAGCTTGGAAAGTAGCATTGGGCATGTCTTCTTACCATTTGGAATAGAAGCTGATCGAAATACCCATTCAACATCTTGGGCTTCTATCCATTCTGACTTGACCTTTGGTTGTGCCCTTAATGCTCATCACCTAAGTAATGTCGCTATGGCTCTCTTTAAGGAATTCGTTCACAACTCCATAGATATATTGCTTGTCCTAATAGTGTTTTGTTAATCTTCTATAGGTCCTTCATAAATTGATCTCACTTATCTGCACAGTTGCTCCCAGAGTCCTATAGTCAAGTCTTTTATGCTTTAACATTTGTGCTTTTAAATTGCTTATTGAGAATCTTAATTTCTCTCCTCAGATGCAAGATCTTTCACTCCCTCCTGTTGAGTTGCTTTCCAGCTGCATCCTTCCTCTTTTTGGTACCAAAGTATTCCTTGGGCATGTTGAAGACATTTGCTATCAAACACTCAATTTTCCTTTTAAGTGACCCTGTTAATGTAACTTGCAAGAGCTTGTGAAGGCCCTGGATTAGTTTATACCATGCTTTGTTGACATTCAGTGGGGAACATTTCACTCTCTTTTTTTGAAATTTGGGTGTTTTAGGTAACATTATAACAGCGTTGCCTGTGGTTTTGAGGTGAAATAACTACTGAGTGGTCTCTTGCTCTAAATGAAATCCTCCAGCATCTCACTGGGTATCTCCACTCTGCACTGCATCTTTTTTCCCCCACCCTTCACAGTTGTCTTGGATCAATCTGTCTTTACATTCTTCAAACCTTCCCACAATGGTACTTAACTTTCAACACTTTCCCCAGATGTGTAACTTGGGGACGTTATCTCATTGTCCATGTGTATTCTTTGGTCACTGAAATTGTAGAAAGTCTCTCATTGTCCTCTTCTTGAGAGGACTGTTTCTTAATAATAAAAATAGATATAACATACATCTACCTATATGCATATGTGTGTGTGTGTAGAGAGAAAGAAATGAGTAGTCAGGTCCTTTAATGGAGGTGCCATAATCTCAACCCAGCTCTGAGTAACTGTAGTAGCAGTAGAAAAAGCCAGAGAAAAACGGCAGTGTGTTTGTGGATTTGAGAGGTCAGGGCATGTCTGTAAGTAGCTTTATGCCAATTAGTCAAGTGACCCTTTTCTAGATGTGGTCCAGGATGTCTCTGTGTGCATAAGCAGCTGCAGTAACATCCCAGATGTTGAGAGCAGCACGCCGTTGTGGTAGCCAAAATATTTTCTGGGTCTGAATAGAAAGGCCAGTTTTATGATAAAGTTGTGTATTTGTATGAGAGATCCTAACTAATAGTGAAGCCTTGCATTTGAAACAGTTGTAAGGGCTTTTGTGCTGCTCATATTTAAGAGTGAAGATGAAGAGCAATGACTTTTCTTGATATATTCTGTGATTTTTGACTCTTGGTATGTGCAGTTATTGTTTTCATTGTTGAAAGAAACCAGACTAGAATGAATCCGTTGGAGAATGTTTTCAAGATCCTTTTTCATGGTGTTAGTGTGAATTTGGAGCTCAAAGTGTTTGTACTGCACGAAACTGATGCTTAGATATGGAAGTTTAGGAAGGAATGAAAAGTTAGGGTAGCATCTGTGTAAGAGTGGGCATAGCTGGAGATGACAGCAAGTAGAAAGACTGTTAGAGACATAACCCAGTCCTGGGGCAGGATACACTAGAGCTGATCCTTGGAGCACTAGAACTGATCTCTTTAGATTTCATATACTGTGGGTAAGGGAGAGCATCATCAGCCCAGCACAAATTATGTGTGTGTGTGTATCATCATTATTTAATGTTTGCCTTCCATGCTGGCATGAGTTGGACGGTTTGACAGGAGCCACCCAAGTAGAAGACTACCCCAGGCTATTGTGTCTGTTTTGGCATGATTTTTACTATTGAAACAGGAACCTATATGTCTGTGGCTTTAGATTGAAATTTACAAATTTAAAAGGTATTAACTCTTTATTTATTGATTTATGGCAAAAATGAATTTCATGTCAATGATTACCATAAAAAACTACACCAATATACCAAATATGAAATCAGTTGGCACAAAAATTGAAGAAATTGAAACGTGGCAGCCAAGCAACACTGTTGCTCTCTTACTGCTTGCTTACCAATAAAAAAAAAATCTGTTTCTTCCATCATAATTGAACTTTTACTCTCATTCAGTTATGAGGATTGTCTCTTGTGAGCCACAAAGTGACAACACTAGTGTGGTGTGATGATGAAAGCATTCAGTACACTATGTAAGTGGTTTATAGATTGAATTGAACAGTGACAACGCATGGTTTAAGAGGGCTCTTTAGCCTTGCCAAGGGAAATATAACATCTATAGTACTGGTGTTAGAAAAAGAAAATGCACCAAACAATTTAGGCTATCAGCTAATGAGATTTTCTTACAGAAGACAGAATATTATAATGTCACTTTAGCTAGGGTAGGATATACTGAAAACTGTCATATTTCTGAAGGAAATACAAAATACCCAAAGACAGTGGATTATATTTGCAAGAACATAAATGTAATAAATGTCAAGGTAATATAAATCATTATAAAGGTGACAAGGTAGTAGAATTGTTACTGTACCAGAAAAATGTTTAGTGGTATTTCTTCCAACTTTATGTTCAAATGCCACCAAGATCAACTTTGCCTTTCAACCTTTCAGGGTCAATAAAATAAGTACTAGTTGACTACAGGGTCAATTTACTTGACTTACACCTACCCCAAAATCGCTGGCCTTGTGCCAAAATTTGAAACCAATATGAATCATTATAATAGACATGGGAAATAGGATTCCTTTGTGAGTAATGAAAATTACATTTGCTTATTCCACTACTCTTAATTTAGTAGGTATTATAGCAGTTATTAACAGTTAGAAACTGAATGCTATTAGAAATAGTGATGCTACATTTATTAATTCAGACTGTGTAGAGAAATCTGGGTCTGTTACAAATAATGCACATCTATCTGGTACAAAATTGGTGATGATAATAATATAGCAATAACCTTATCACTTTTAGAATAAATAAGGCCTTTTGTAGTTACATATCTAACAGATGATAAATATCCTTTGGATAATTAATGCTTGAGGAATAATTTAATATATAGAATGCATGGTTAAAACACCTCAGAATGTTCATTATTAGATAGGGCTTATTGCTTTGAATTTCAAGGCCAGGCTACAGAGCTATATTCATTTTTTTTTAAATACAAAAGAAAAGAAAACTTCACTTTGCTGGTGAAGTTCATCTAGGATCTAGGATCTCAAAGGGCAGAATATTGACAACTCCATTTCATGGTCTATTGTAGGTAGTGCTCTTCCTTACAGAGGGAGCAGTAATAGCTGTCATTTGTGCTTCATAGAGGCACTGGAAATTATCAAATGTATAGTATCTAATTAATTGATAAGCATAACATATTATTAATTTGTTGTTCACTCTTATTTAATAAGATGTTTTAAAAATTTCCACACAAAAGTTCCACATTAATAACTTATCTATGTTCTATTCTCATGGATTCTGCCAACCCCAAATTGAATTTGTAACATCGCAAGTACATCTCATATGTAACATCGCAAGTACTCATTTCTTAAATAATCTGTCATCCAATCCTTAACTATAATGCTTAATTTAATTTAGTTTAACTGTAGTAAACCTAATATTATATAGAATTGCCTATAGAAGCAAGCAATAATTTATTATATACATTCAGTAAAAAGCCTCCCCCCCCCCATTCTTTCTTTTATCCATTACTTTTAAATCTCTTCTTTGTATTAACATATCTGGATACTTTCTTTCCATTACTGTGATTGGAGCAATGAAAATATAGTAGTAAATTCCATTTTTCTCCATATTCCCTGTACTAGCATACTTTTAAACTTGATGACATCTTGGGAAGTTTATACAAAGTCAAAGAAGGCAATTTGATATGTGAGTTATCTAGAATCTCCATCAATGGAATTATCTTGATAGGAGAATACTTGAAGCTTCTAATTCTGATGCTATGCAACTCCACTTCCACAACAGAATATTTTGTTGGAAACTCAATATCTGCCATAATAATTTTAATGTCTAACAAGAAGGGTGGAGAGAAAACTGTTTAATTAATTAATTGTTGAATAAAATAATATAAATTAATATGCACAAATCAATGTTTATAGGGAGGAAATAGTTCCTCTACCTATTCTAAACAATCACAACCTTAAATAAAGTTATGCAGCAACATTGTAATATTTTGTCTGATTGCTTGCTATTATATTCTGTAGTGGAGATGCGTAGCTTAGTGGTTAAGGTGTTAGACTCATGATTGTAAGACTGTGGTTTTGATTCCTGGACCAGGCAATGCATTCCTCATAACTGAATCTTTGTTTGTTGAAGTGATGAGAGAGTCTACCACACCACTACAATTGAGCAAAACACTTCATTTCACATTGCTCCAGTCCACTTGTCTGGCAAAAGTTAGTAATCCAGCAACAGACTGGCATCTCATCCAGGTGGGAAATTTATATACCATGGAAACCAGGTTAGCATGACTTGAGAAAGTAACTTTATTATATTCTATGATAAATGGACCAACTAATTGATTATTGAATCTTCTCAGATTTGCAGTTCATATTGATCACCCTATAGATTTAACCTATACAGATTCCTATTATGCTTACCTGACATTCTTTTAGCCAAGTTTTTCACATTGTGTTTTGACACTGAGGTATTCATTTGAATTTCCTTTAATTCCTGCTTTCCATCACTAAACACTACATATATATGTGCATGCGTATCTTTAACTTGTACTTGTTTCAATCATTGAACTGCAACCATGCTAGGGCACCACTTTGAAGGATTAAGTTGAATTAATCAACCCCAGTACTTATTTTTTAAATCTGGTATTTATTCTATCAGTCTCTTTTGCAGAACCATTAAGTCATAGAGCTGTGAACAAACCACTAATACTTTTTCCTAACCTAATTTTAAAAAATACACACACCTGCAGACTTGTGTGTGCACTCATGTGTACATAAGTTCATACATATGCTGATACACATGCATCACATACATGCACACTCTGCTCTCCCTCTCTCTCTCTCCTTCTCTCCCCCTTCTCTCTCTCTTTCTCTTACATACATCTATCTATAAATCAATCAGTCAGGCAATCAATATATGTGGACATTTGTTTATAACTGAAGAAAAACATACTTCCTATATAGAGAAACTGAAACTTGCCACCGAAGAAAAAATGCAGTAGCACTGGTGGAGAGCATCTTCAAACGCAGTCACTGCATGCAAAACTGCCACGCCCATGTGGACCTGTACAGCCACAGCAGATACTGCATCACCACCAGCAGCTGACAAAAAATTCTTCAGGTGCAGATCCATGGTTGTTTGAGACTGACGGATGCCATAAAGATATTTTATTACATGCTATAGATTGATGTTGTTGATGATTTACACAATTGAAGAGTACTGGTGTCACAATATATAAATAAAACTATTCTAAAGACACTGAAATATGATTAGTTATTGAAAGTTGATTTGTTGCAAAAAAGTAAATAAATAATAAATATTAGAAAATGCATCACAAATTCAG
Source organism: Octopus bimaculoides (assembly GCF_001194135.2). NCBI lineage: Eukaryota > Metazoa > Mollusca > Cephalopoda > Octopoda > Octopodidae > Octopus > Octopus bimaculoides. The sequence goes on from NC_068983.1 coordinate 93,585,804, forward strand.
CTGTTCAGTTGTCATACTCAAAACACATGATGTATTCATCTTTTCACATGAGAATATTTATAATATTTTTGTGTCTTCTATAAAACACTTTAAAACAAGGAATATGGCTATTAGTAATGAAGGTTTTGCGTTGATGAATGATTGCATTTTATTTTCTATTATGTGACCATCTTTCAGGATATTGAAAATCTATTAGGTGGGAACTAAACTGTTCTAGCCAGTTTGTAATTGGAAATTCCTCAATAAATGCCAACAATAGTGTCTGCCTGAATAATTCAACAATTTCAGTCTTTTGTTAAATATTGCAAAATATAGGATTTTACACTTCTCAGAGAGAAAAAGATCACACCTCCCAGAGCATTTATTGCTGGGGATGTATGTTCTATAAAAACCAATTGATTTTATAATTGTTGATGTTATCATCCATTAGATTTCAGATATATTTAGTGAGGTGATAAGACATCGTTTTGAATGTTTGAGAGCATACATATGTCAGAATCTGTTTTAAAGGGATTTTCAATAAACTACATATAGTTTTTTTTCTTTCAGTTATTTGCAAGAGAGATCTTAGCTCGATAAATAGTACTTCAGAAAAACACATACTATTGAACGGTCAAATATTACAGTTTTTGAAATTACAAAGAGGAAGGGATATTTGAAAGTTTGTAATGGAAAGTTTTCTTCTGTCTATACTATCTATGGAAGTACAGAAGTTTTTTGTGCAAATGAAGCTCACCTTAATGTTATTTCTATTAAAGATCTAATGATATCTATAGATCACCAGGAAATATCTAAGTATAAGATTTCAGAAAATCCTGGACTTATTAGACCAAACATTTAAACTATATGGAGGATTTTGTGATATTTTATTCCCTATTTTCATGCTTATGAGTTTAGTTTTGTAAAGTAGTGAGGCCTTAGTTTGGGAATTCCAGGTGTGTGGAACCACCTTTTAACTGCTATTGTTCCCAGATCTACTCTAATCTGAAGCTGTATCACCAGTTAGGGTTCCAGCTATGGGTTAATTAGGATATCATGGAATTGCTTCCAGATGGCCATTTAGAGACACTCCAATGAACCCAAGGCAGATAAGTCCTTTCAGCTCTTTAGCTCTTCATCTAAGAGAAGGTAATTCCATACAACTCCTGCATCCTGGTGATACTTGTTGCACCAGATCAGTACAAGCTTGAAGGGTGATAGAGCAGGTTTGACTTTGCACAAACCATGCTCTCTATAATAATATTCCTCATAGCTGAATCTTTATTTGTTGAAGTAATGAGAGAGTCCACCACACTACTACAATTCTTTGAAGTCACTGTGTTTTAATGTATCATTATAATAATGAATACTATTATGATTACAGGATTCTTTATTAGAAGACAAGCTGGATGTATGCTTACTTATATTATTAATAATATTTTAAGGATTATTGAATGATGGTTGGAATTTATAAATATACTAGCAGTATAACCCAACGTTGTCCGGGTGTGAGTTATTACGTCATCTACGATAAGTCTTGCTAGGTGAAAATTATCTAAAAAAGAAAGCCTTACAATGAAAAAACCCTTATGATGTAAATATGTTCATAATTCAAAAGACGATGAAATTAATAGGGAAAGTCTGAAGGCTGTTTTGTGTAACGTTATTAAGTGTACGTAAATTTCATCCGTCTAATTGGCTATACAAATGCTTGTGCAAAGCAACTTTTTGCGCTGCCTTGATTATACATAGCAGGGTAATTCCTTTTCGTAGGAGGTAGGACGGCAATTTCTGATGAAGCAATTGCTGGCGATCTGTTGCTACACAGTTCTGCCAGAATTCTATCAGATTG
>NC_068983.1:93588701-93596405 GCF_001194135.2 Octopus bimaculoides
CACACACACTAAATAAAAAAGATGTTAATAATTAAGTGTTTTCAAAAAGATTGTTAAATTTTCAGATTAACACCCGTACGATTTTCACTACAGTGTTAGGGTTAGGTAGGTAATGATGCGGGTGTTAATCTCAAGATTTACGAAAAGATTTTCAAAAAAAACTCAGTTTGTAGGGAATAAATGTTTGTTAATCGTATTTGAGAAAGATGTCTCGCTGGTAAATGACGGTGTTAGAAATGGAAAGTAAACTTATAATTCCCGCCAATTAGAATGAGGTCATTGGTAACCATAGGTACATATATATGTGTGTATTTACGTATGATTGTCAGTGTGTCTGTCTATTTGACTCTCCCTCTCCTTCGTTTGTCTGTCATTGCAGTATCGAAATGTGATTTGATACTGAAATAGTTTTTTTTTCTCTCCTTCCTTTCTTTTTGTATTTGTTGTTGAAGTTTTCGTAAAGGTTCGTAAGAGGAAGTAGGAGTTGAAAGGATTTGTATTAGAAAGAGGAAATTAGATTTTATTAGGGAGAAAATGTTTACTGCTGTAGTTTTATGGATTTTATTCATTATTACGAAATTTTTGGAGTGAAAAAATGACGCAGTGACCTAACAAATTGTATTTAGAATATTAATTGCGATTGTTTAATCGAAGAAATTTTGAATTGTGTAAATGTATGAATTTTAAACATACACACACACAGAGTAGATTTGCCTTTTATAGTATAGATATACATTATTTAATAAACACAATATGTTTTTATGTGCTACTATTAATTTCATGTGCTGAGAGCATGCCAGACAGTATTTTTAACACATCTGGTGTCCTAGCACAATCTTCAGGCACTGCTCACATGGCATAACAAACTAAAAATGAGATGGTAAGATGAGAGAAAAGGTGAGAAAGATGTATTCTTTTTCATTTTCTGGTTTTTCAACCATCCACCTTTTATAACTACTTCTTTCTCACTTTTTTTTGCTTTTGCTCTCATCCTATATGAGCAGTGCCTGATGATTGTGTTAAAAATGCTGATGTATTAAAAAATGCTGTCTAGGATGCTCTCAGTACATGAAACTAATAGTTGCACATAAAAATATATATTGTGTTTATTATTTATTTATTTATTAGATAGTATTTATCTCTCACTAGATATGTTTCCGTTAGATGGGATACAAATATATAACCACGCAGTGCAAATAATGCAATGCAATGTGTTGCCTTTCATATATATGTTTATGTATGTATGTACATGTGTATGTGAGTATATATATATGAGTTTGTGTATGAATGTATATATGTTTCTCTTCAAGATTTAAGTTCTTAGGATTCAAACCAGACATTAACAAACTGACAAGGTTTATTCATTTAAATCAAGAGTTTCATAGATTTTTAAATATGTTATTGTGTGCATATATCTAGCTGTATGGGTGGATGCACATGCACTATGTTTCTTTTGCATATGAGTGTGTGACTATTCTTCATGTTTATATACACGCATGCCATACGTAATATGTGACTGTGTGTATGAGAGAATGCTGAACAGTTCCTGGCTTTGGGTAAAAGAAAATACTGGAGGATCAGTTAATTATGATTTTATTCAACATATTCCGCTCTCAGATTCATACACTTATTGCAGTGGTCTTTCACTTTTTCTAAACCCTGTAAAAGAACTTAAAAGGTTAGCTTCCAACCAGGCCTTTCACAATACCCTCAAAGCCAGGAACTTTTCAGCACCCCCTCGTGCATGTTCACTCCATGAAACTCAGATGGAAAACCTTTGGAATGTTTTATGAGTCTTTCTGGTACCATTAACTGATTTGAATTGGAGGATGCAAATCAATTTGATTCTGGAAATACTGTGGTTTTGGTTTCTTGGAAAACCCTAGTATTTCTAGGTATTTAAGTAAATCTGTTATGTAGTCCAGTGCACCTAGGATAATAGATACAAATTAGAATCTATATCCTAGACACAAGAGCTGTAAGGTCTATAGTAGTTTACTATAGATGTTCGTTTTCTCCACAACATAAGATGAGACATTCACATTTGCTAAGTAGTTGATTTCTACAATATATTGGTGTGTGCATGTATTTTATGTATGTGCATGTGTTTGTGTACAAGTGTGCATGAACAACAAAGTATAAATACATTGAGTGAAAAATTGTGCATAAAAGGAATCATATGTAAGAAAGAAGATTGTGCTGGTATGGACTTGTGATGTGTATGGGTGTGTACAGCTGTATAAAGAAGTGTCGATCACTTAATATTGATGGAGCTTGTGAAAGAGGGAGACTTGGAAAGACATGGAACAATGTTGTGAAGGCTTATCTCAGGACCTTGAATCTCATGGAGGAGATGACAAAAGATTGGGATGACTGGCAATATGTGATTCTCAAAAAGACCTGTCCACTTTGGCAAAACTGAGATACTGGAAACATATGCACAACTAGGCCTCTCCTGCTCAATTTACACCACCCATCATCACTCTAATTGCAATATTCATCATTATCATCACCATTTAATGTCCACCCTCCTTGCTGGCATGCATGGGATGGTTTGACAAGTGCTGACCAGGCAGAAGCCTGCACCAGACTTCTGTAACTGTTTTGGTAGGATTTTTACAGCTGGATGCCTTTCCTAACACAAACCACTCAGCAGAGTGGATTTAGTGCTTTTTACATGGCACAAGCACAGGTGAGGTCAGTTTTGGCAAGGTTTTTACAGCTGGATGCCCTTCCAAATGCCAACCACTTTACAGTATGGACTGGGTGATTTTAAGTGGCATCTGCTTTGACAGGGTCACCAAGTACTTGCACGATAAAAACAATCTCTTTTGGGAGGAGAGTGGGTATTTGAGAAGGTGATTTTGTGTCAGATGATGAAAGGTTATAATGAAACTGTGACAGAAACAGGTGTCTTGCTGTAGAGGAGGTACATGGTTACCCGACCAGAGAGAGAGAGGGCCAAAAAGAGAGAGAAGGCTGAAGAGAGAGTGAGACCAGGAATGAAGACAGAAGCAGGTGCGCTGCCGCAAAGGAAATACAAGGTTACCCAACCTGAGGGAAATGCAGGGGAAGGAGAGAGAGAGTGGGTACAGCAGGATAGAGATGGTGGCAAAGTGCTGAGTATACTCACAAGGGATAGGGATCAGAATATAAATGGGATGGTTGAGTAAAGGAAAAGAGAAATATAGATGGTGGCAAGTGTCAAGGCATACCCTTCAGGTTCGGACACTATAATATAAGTGGCAGGATATTGTGAAAGAAGCGTAATTAAAGAGTGCAGAGGTGGGGAGTGAGTGGCAAGAACCTGGATATATATAGAGTCGGGGCGGGGGGGCTACCAGACAGCAATGATGCAGAGGAACAGGGCCATGAAGACTGAATTTGGGAGTGAGAGCTAGGCATAGTGTATGACGGAGGAAATGTGAGGAAGAGAAGAGATGTAGAGATGTAGATTGGTTTGTTGGGGTATGGTGAGGGAAAAGTTTTCTTGTTACATGTGGGTGGAACACACAGGTTGGGGGGCTAGCAGATAGCAATGATACTATGAGACAGGGCATGTGGCTGGGGCACACAGGTTGGGGGATAGCAGATAGCAATGATACAATGAGACAGGGCATGTGGCTGGGACACACAGGTTGGGGGCTAGCAGATAGCAATGATATGGTACAGTGAGACAGAGTCAAAAGGACAGGATTGGTGAGTGGGAGGTAAGCATAGTGCATGAAGTGGAAATGCGAAGAAGAGAAAAGATATAGTTTGGTTTGTTGTGGTAGGGTGTGTGAGAAGTAGCTGCTGTAATTAAATGTGAGCAAAACTGCACACCTCACTAGCTTATCCTTGATGCCACTTATCCTTCTTATTCACCCAGAATCATTTCACTTGTTATCCATCTTTCATTCTCAATACTGTCCTCTCCATTCACATTTTACATTGATCACCCTTCTGAGTCACCAAATTATTTCTCCTCATGTCTATCTCTCTCCTCACCCATCATATCTGCCTCACACTCTTACAACCTGCCTTATCACATGTCATCTCTTTCTTTCGCACTCTCTCTCTCTCACTCTTTCTCTCTCACTCTTTCTCCCCCTCTCTCTCCCCTCTCTCCCACCAGCTTTCATTCTTCCCCTGTCTATTCTATCATTATTATTACTCTTCAAACTGCACCCCACCTCTTTTTCAGCACTTAGCCATCTTCTTACTTCCACCTAACACATGTGTCACTGACCACCCCTAAGCCCTATCCAATTTCTACAGTTGTCACCTAATTTTCCTCTTCCTTACTTTCCCTGCTTATCATCCCTCAATGATTGTTTCACATAACATTCACTCTCTCTCACCATTTTCCATCTCTAACCGTCTCTCACATCTACCATACACTCTTACAACCTCTACTCACTCACATTCACATTCTCCTTTCCCAACCCACTTCTATTCACCTCCTGTGTTGTGTCTCTTCTGTCTAACACCTTATCACCACTATTTTTATCTCAGTCCAACCCCACCCTGACCACTCCTACCCTCTCTTCTATAATGTGAGTTGCTGTGCAGCTCCTCCACAGCAAGAGACTTTTTCTATGGCAACCTCAATAGTGTTGCTTTCATGAAAAAGGCACCCATTACATTCTGTTAAGTTTTGTAGAAATCAGACACTGGATCATGATGCAATCTTCAAGTATATGACCTGTCAGATCCTGACGAACCACCCAACCCATACGAGCATGAAACATGGAGGCTAAATGATGATAATGATGATATAGGTGTGGATATGGCTTTGTGGTAAGAAGCTTGCTTCCCAACCTCATGGTTCCAGGTTCAGTTCCATTGCATGGCACCTTGGGCAACTGTCTGCTACTATAGCCTTGGGCTGACCAAAGCCTTGGGCTGACCAAAGCCTTGGGCTGACCAAAGCCTTGTGAATGGATTTGATAGACAGAAACTGAAAAGAAGCTCATCATATGTGTGTGTCTGTGTTTGCCCCCACCACTGCTTGACAGCTAGTGTTGGTGTGTTTATGTCCCCATAACCTAGCAGTTTGGCAAAAGTATTTGATAAAAAAAGTCCCAGGCTCTCTTCAAGGTAATGCCCCTGCATTGCCACAGTCTAATGACTGAAACAAGTAAAAAATAAAACAAATAAAAGATATATCCATACATACACACATCCACACACACGTGCATATCTGTACAGATATGTATGTATATTTGTGTGTGTTTGTATATATGTGTATGTATGTGTGTATATAATACAGTTAGAGGGGTACTTGTGGCTGTATTGCCACTCTTGTGTGTGCCTCTCTGCTTTGTGTATCACTTTTAATTCATAGTAGTCTACAAACGAAGAATATTGCCATTTAAGATTGGATTCTTACTCTTGTATGCAAGCTGATTTATTTTCCTGTCATAAAAATGTGTAGATATATTTGCATTGCATCTAGTGATTGAATCAGTATGCCTATTTAATGTATGTTGGCATGATATGGATGTAGGTTTCTCTTTTGATAGAGCTACTCCAATTTTCAGTGAGCCCATTTACCATATTCTGATCAGTCTGCCATGTCAGTTTTGGTAAGGTTTGTGTACTGTCCTTCTTGGCACCTTATATACCACATCTCAGCCCTTTAGCATTTAATCATTTCACATTTAATCTAGCTATATCTGATCCAAATATTCTACCTGTTTTATGTCCAGATTGACCAGATCTGTCCTCATCTCCTGCTACAATGTAATTTTAAAAATATATAATCACATCATTGACATCTCAAATATACAGGGTGTCCCCAAAGTCTGGGTACATGGGGATTAACACATACTTTAAAAAATTATTATTTCTTATATTTAATTGTTTATGTTATGATTTTATTTACTCCATGTACCCACATGGGGATTAACACATACTTTAAGAAATTATTATTTCTTATATTTAATTGTTTATGTTATGATTTTATTTACTCCATGTACCCACATGGGGATTAACACATACTTTAAGAAATTATTATTTCTTATATTTAATTGTTTATGTTATGATTTTATTTACTCCATGTACCCACATGGGGATTAACACATACTTTAAGAAATTATTATTTCTTATATTTAATTGTTTATGTTATGATTTTATTTACTCCATGTACCCAGTTTTTGTGGACACCCTGTATAATCACATCAATGACATCATTGACAAGACTGCATGGTAAATTCAAAACAATGTGAATAAATAAACGTTACTTTTGATAGAATAATGTGAATGCTAAAGGGTTAAACTAGGTATGTCTAGTTCAAATATTCTACCTGCTTTAACTTCAAACCAACCAGATCTGGCCTGTCACACCTACCTTACAATGTCATTCTAAAAATAAACAATCATATCATTGTAATCTGGAAGCTATGAGATAATGTATAGTTAATTCAAAACAATGTGAATAATAAGAATTACATTTGACAGAGCAATCTGAATACTTAAGGGTTAGCTTGATAAGTGGATTTCGCAAACATCTGGCTATTCATTTTACTGGTGTATTGTTCAAAAGTTTAGGACTTACAGATGATTTATCTCATTGATCTACTTGTTTTGCATTGATTTTGGCAGTGAAATTGGTTTCTCACCAGATTTTCTTATGCCTGTTAGCTATTTCACAATTCAGCATGGCATCTACACAAACACTATGCTATCAATTTTTTTATTATCATACAACTTACAGGTCTTAGCTATTTAATTATCTTGTTAACATGCTTCATAATACTTGTAAACATGCTTCAAAATATTTATCTCATTGTAACGTTATATGTGACTGTGTAGTTAAAAAAACTCTCTTTGCAACTGTGTGATTTCAGGTTTAGTCCCATGGTGCGGCACCTTAGGCAAGTATTTTCTACTATTGCCCCAGGCCAACCAATGGCTAATGAGTGAATTTAGTTGATAGAATCTGAGTTGAAGTCCTTTGTGTGTATATCTTTTATTTTTTACTTGTGTCAGTCATTAGTCTGTGGCCATGCTGGGGTACTACCTTGAAGAAATTTAGTTGAGTGAATTGACCCCAGAACTTATTTTTTTGTTAAGCCTGGTACTATTCTATTGGTCTCTTTTACTGAACCATGAAGTTGTGGGTTTGTAATCACACCAACACCAGTTGTCAGGCAGTGATGAGGGACAAAACTCAGATACAATCTCAGACAGAAACACCCCCACACACACATGCACACGCACCCATGCATGTGCACACACACACACATACTATTGGGCTCCTTTCAGTTTCTCTCACCTAAATCCATCCACAAGGCTGTGATTGGCCTGAGGTTATAGTTAAAGACACTTGCTCAAGGTGCCACACAGTGGGACTGAACCTGGAACCACGTGGTTGGGAAGCAAACTTCTTACCGCACAGCCATGTCAGCACACACATACTCTTTCACTCTTTTGCTTGTTTCAGTCATTTGACTGTGGCCATGCTGGAGCACCGCCTTTTAGTCGAGCAAATCGACCCCAGGACTTATTCTTTGTAAGCCTAGTACTTATTCTATCAGTCTCTTTTGCCGAACTGCTAAGTTATGGGGATGTAAACACACCAGCATTGGTTGTCAAGCGATGTTGGTGGGACAAACACAGACACACAAAGACACACATATATATATACATATACATATATACGATGGACTTCTTTCAGTTTCCATCTACCAAATCCACTCACAAGGCTTTGGTCAGCCC
>NC_068983.1:93596685-93597462 GCF_001194135.2 Octopus bimaculoides
CAGGTCTTCCTGGGCCTACCTCTTCCACGGGTTCCCTCAACTGTTAGGGTGTGGCACTTTTTCACGTAGCTATCCTCATCCATTCTCACCACATGTCCATACCAGCGCAATCGTCTCTCTTGCACATCACAACTGATGCTTCTAATGTTCAGCTTTTCTCTCAAGATACTTACACTCTGACGGGTATTCACATTGACATTACACATCCAACGGAGCATACTGGCTTCATTCCTTGCGAGCTTACGTATGTCCTCAGCAGTTACAGCCCATGTTTCACTGCCATGTAGCATGACTGTTCATAAATTTATTTATGAGGCTAGAAATGGATATTAATCAATTTGAACCAGTGGTCTAGCATATTAAAAAAAGATCCGAAGATTAAAATTATATTATATACCTGGTCATCCCTTGTGTAAGAGAAAAAAGCTAGGTCAGTTCCTCCTCAACTTTTTGCGAACTCTTAAATATATTTCCTGGGTATATATATACATATTTTACCAAATCCTTTTTGTTATAACAATGTTGTAAACTGTTTCAAACATATTCTTATTATTATTATCAAAGAATGTATATATGTATTTTGATACTTAAACTGTTTCTAACATTTTCTATTATTATCAAAGAATATGTATATGTATTTTTCCATATACGTATTTTTCCATATATGTATTTTCATACTTACACTGTTTTTAACATTTTCGTCTTATTATCAGAGAATGTATATATGTATTTCAATACCTTTGTGATAATCAGTATGTAACACTACAAAGCTCATAC
>NC_068983.1:93598166-93604513 GCF_001194135.2 Octopus bimaculoides
TTATGTCCTCATGACTTACTGGTTTGGCAAAAAATAAATACCTGGGTTGATTTTTTTTTACTAAACCCTTCAAAGTGGTGTCCCAACATGGTTACAGTCCAATGAGTGAAACAAGTAAAATATAAAAGATATATATAGTGTGATCTAAGGTCTCTTTTGTGTGGTTTGTTATTTATGTATCCAGCCTTAGCACTGATAGTGAGGGCTGATCTTCCGTGGATGAGCAGATCTCTGCAAGTGGCTATCTCATGAAATTTGGTTTTGATGATGTTAACTCCCTCTGTGATTGTGAGTTAGAAGTCAAGTGGAAGGAGGGATGTAGGTGATTTCTTTTTCATCAACACTGGCCTTCTAGATCTAGGCAAGTCCTCAACTGAACTTGTAGCTTTGAATCACATGAAAGTTACATTGCTAGGCGAGCTCTGATCTTTTAGATTTTTCCATCATTTTTGAGTAATGAATACACTAGGTTTGGGCAACCATTGTTGAAAAGTGGACTGCATGGCACATGGCTCATCATTAAATGAGCCACACTACTTTAAAAATTAAGAGTTCAAGGTAATTTTTTGTTAGGCATGTCATTCATAAAGTCTTGTGAGCTGCAGTTTTCCCATGACTGGAATGTACTATGTACTCTTGTCTCTTGATAATGGCTACCAAAAGATATGCACAACAAAGTAGCAAAGTGTATTAAAAACATATAAATACAAAATTGTAGCAAATGAAAATAAAAATGTTATATATTACCTAAATGCTAAAAGGACTTCTAAATTTGTGTGTGTGTGAAAATAAAATTATTTTAAAGCAAGTTGAAGAGTAATAGAACATGTATTAATGAGGTGACACTATATCATCACAAGATGTATGTACATACATACATACATACATACATGTATGCATGCATACATGCAAAACATACATAGTTTTATATATTTATATGTAGATTTATGGAAATCTCACTTACTAGGGAAGCAGATTTCATAAGAGGTTTTCAGGATTAGCTGTTCTAATTTCAAAGCTGTTGTGTGTGTGTGTATGTTATTTCTTTACTACCCACAAGGGGCTACACAGAGAGGGGACAAACAAGGACAGACAAACGGATTAAGTCGATTATATCGACCCCAGTTCGTAACTGGTACTTATTTAATCGACCCCGAAAGGATGAAAGGCAAAGTCGACCTCGGCGGAATTTGAACTCAGAACGTAACGGCAGACGAAATACCGCTAAGTATTTCGCTCGGCGTGCTAACGATTCTGCCAGCTCGCTTGTGTGTGTGTGTGTGTGTGTGTACATACGCTGGTTTCTGTTTGCATACATATGTCTGCATGCACACGCACACACACACACACACACAATCACTGAGATAAATTTTGGATTGATTTCTCCAATCATGCTTCACATTGTATAGAGATAGGTTGAGAGAAAGCAAAAGAAAGATACAGAGAGAGTTAATATAAGAAGTGTAGGATGAGTGCACATACTTGGCTTGGTGGTAGGCAATGAGAGAGAAAAGCATAGACAAAAGAAAAGAGAAGGAAGGGGAGAGGTAGTAAATGACAGAGGAGAGAGGAATGAAAGCACAACAGTTCAAACAGTGTAATAAAGTATGAAAAAATGTAGTAGAAACAAACATTATAAAGCAAAGTAGAAAAAGTGAAAGGAAGAGTGGGAGAAAGCAATAGGTTGAGAGATAGACAGAGGAGATGAGGCAGTCTTTTATAAAAGAATTGTGGAAAAAAATTAAAGCATATCATACATGAAAAGTTATTTGAAAAACAATGAAAATTGTGTAACAAAGGCAAGATTCATCAATTGAAAAAGTATCTAAACAGTTTGAAATGTAAAACAATGTTTTATATTTGTCTCTATAAAATAAAATTTTATAAAGATGAATAAGCATAACTGTAAATATGTTTGTATCAAATGTAAACAGAGAAATATGGTCTTATTATGTAAAGTGAGAATGACACACTCAGAAATGTGCGTGTATAAATATCAATGCACAAAATACATATAAACATAAACATGCTTACACAAATGCTCACAGACACATATGCATTCACAAATATGCATTCACACAGATATGCATATAGACATTCCTACATATTCATGCACGTACACATACACAATACATTAATTTTAAGTTAATACATATTTTTCTTTGAAAATATGTATGCATTTCATCATTTTGTACAAACACCAAGCAATTTGATAGCAGTTAAATCATTTTCTGTAATTACCCATAGTAGCCAAATTATATTTCCGAAGTTATCTGTCATATGATGGGTAACACTTGTGTGTGTGTGTGTGTGTGTGTGTGTGTGTGTGTGTGTGTGTTTGAAAACAAAACAGCTATTTGATCAAGTTCCTGTGACTTATTTCTTGTCAAAGTTACTCACAGACAAAGAAATGTCTACATAGAAGTAATCTTGAGGAAGATTGTGTGTCCAACATTAAATACCTTAGCTTTCAGCTATCAATTAATTCTCAAGAAGGAGAGATATTACAAGAAAGCTGGTATCTTTGTTGGGCTGAGTTTCTACACATTTGACACTCATAAATGTACATGCTGCACTTAATACTTTTTTAATTTAATATCTTTGATGTCACAACTAATAAGGACAGCTTCTATATCAGCTGTTAGAGACAGGAAGTAATTCTTGCAAGGGTCGCTTATGTTTACTCCTTTAGATCAGATGTCCGGAGTTAACACAGAGTGGTTGAGAGAAAGGACAGCAATGATCTCTTATTTCTTGCTTCAGCAGAGAGACTTACTGAAACATTTAAAATGCAATAAGATCCAAATGGGTGTTAGCATTGTCACATAGTTACAAAGTATGCTTTATAATCTTGTAGTTTGTGCTAGATCCTACAGCATGGCACTCTGGTAAGTGCCTTTTACTACAACCTCAGATTGATTCAAGTCTTGTAAGTGAAATTGAGTAAATGGAAATTCTATGGAGGATGTTTTGGGCTGGTAGACAATAACAGTGGAGTAGATGTAATTTGTTACTCTGTTTAACATCAGCACTTGGCCTTTATGTGGTTTTTTGCTGAGTCCACTCTGTTACGAGCTTGGTCACTGTCTGAGTATCTCAGTATCTTGAGGTATTATTTCCTATAGCAGCAACTCATAAGTCATGTCTTCTTCCATTTCTATCTCTAATCTCTTAGAGTTCTTGAAAATAGTTAGGGTTGCTTCCTTAGCCATCAAAAAAAAAAAAAAAAAAAGTATGACTCATAATATAATAGTTTGAAGAAAGAATACTGCATGTATCAGCCTATTGCATGAACCAAATACTACATTTTATCTTGACTGCATAGCAGACGAGCTATGAGTTTCCCACTAAAACAGAAATTCTAAAGCAACTCCATGGGCTATTATATTTCATGAAACACAGCTAAAGCATGCTATACCATATCACCCGAAAATGAAAAGAATTAATGTCACAGATCCATATCAAGAAGAACATTTGAATTGTCTGAGAGCTTTTCATAGATGAGTTGTTTGTATGTTCTTCAGAGATTCTGATCTTTCATGTGGGTAAACATCAAGGTTGCTCCAGATCATGTATAACACTCACCAAGAAATGTTCAAGACTTTACTCTTACCATCTTTAGTCCTCAGTCAAATCGTCCAACCCATGCTAACATGGAAAGCGGACGTTAAATGATGATGATGATGATCTTTATAAAATGAGAGTCTTCCAGTAATGATAGAAAGCTCATCAACTACACGAACTAGTTTACACTCATTATTTGAAACAATTTTATTACAACATGGTGTATTTGGATCTTGATGCCTTTTCTCCATATTGACTGCAAAGATATAGTCTGAAAGATAAAGTCTGAAATACTGAACTGAGTGTTTCAATGACATTATGCCAGACATCCTAAACAAAGACTGTTCACTGATTTCATTATAATTTTGACATCCTCTAAATACTCTTTTTTAATGAACTAGGGAAAGCAAGAGTACCAGTCAAAGACAGACTCTTGTCAGATTTTTCAGGTGTTGAAATATCTAACTGGTAAGATGATTTACAGAACTGTTCTATTTAATTAAGTCAAGCTTGCTGTTTTGTGGATACCTGCATGACACACCTCTGAAGAATAAAAAAGATGAAACTGTAATAAAGTGGATATTTCTTTTTAGTATTGGTAAGATCTAATTCTTTTTGTTAATACAGTCTACTCATAGAAAAAGTAGTTTTGTCATACTGTCATTTTTATTGTCAGCCAGTGCCAAATCTTGGAAAATCTTTTATTATCCATAGAATACACTCCAAGTTAGATATAACAAATATGATTAATTTACTGACTCTCTCATTAATAAAAAGAATCTGATAGTAGTGAGGCATCTTTTAGTTTGCTTCTGTATTCATTTATATTTTTTGCTTTCCTTTCTCTGCATCAATGACCCATTCAATGGTTTCTCCAGTAGAACACATTCGTATGCAGATAATACATTCCTTCATTCCATAATAATGTTTGCACACATCACCTACACACATCATTCTCCAATGAGGATACTATTAACATGGTCTCTGTTAACAACACCAAAACACTATCACTATACACATCAAAGTATACACCTATAACATTACACACTCTCTACACATCAGTAATTAGAAGCTCCACAACTTTAACTAAGGCTACACTTTGCAATCTTTGATGAGCTTTCATATCTACATATCAAAGTTGCATCTCAAAGTCTTCATTTTATCTTCAGGACTTGAAAATATTTCAATCTAGATCAGTTGCAGACTTTCTATAAAGCTCAACTGAACCTATATTAGTGTATTGCTGACATATCTAAAGTAGTAGTGCTGGTACACAAACATCACACATCAAATCTCAAAATGGACTATCTGATTGAATAAAAAAACCTTTACTCACTGAACACACTTCATTTACTACCTTATTGGTGTGTTCTGAGTCCTTTATTTTTTACATTAACTAGTTGGATGGACAGTCAACTGCTGATGTTATACCATTTATTTTATTAAAGGTTTTCATTGATGACCAGCTGCTGAAAATGTGGCGTTTTTTTTACTTAACCCTTTAACATTCATATTATTCTGTCAAATGTAATACTTATTTATTCACATTGCTTTGAATTAATCATGCATTAGCTCATAGCTTTGAGATTGTAATGATATGATTGCGTATTTTTAAAATGACATTGTAAGGTAGGTGTAAGAGGCCAAGTTCTGACAGTTTGAACATAAAACAGGTAAAATATTAGGGCCAAATATAGCTGGTTTAGATGCTAAAGCGTTCAAGTTAGTTTGGTATTTGGTAAACTCATATTACCTGAAGCACAATTATGAGATCAGACCAAGCTAGATGCTTTTACTAGAAATGATATTTCAAAAGGCAAAAACTTGGTGATAAGAGCTTTAACATAAGGGAGACAAGAGCACTTATACCTACGTGGGTTGGTGGTATTACAGCACTTTGGTTCTTTGAAACCTAAGTTATTGCAGAACCTAGTTTTAGCTTGTGAAAGTGAGAATAAAAGTTTGAGCTATTACACAACTTTTAATTCTACTTTTCTTTCAATCTTTCCAAGAACTATAACTTGATTCATATCTTTCTCTTCATTACTCTAGAGAATAATCTTAATTCTTTCAACCTATTACAGCAGTACAGCTGTTGCATAGTATCAATATTCTTCATGCATGTCTGTTAGATTGCCTCTTGGTCATTAGTGAACTTGATACTGTAGAGACCATAGTTCATAGCAGTAGTCGAGATAACTGAAAACAACTGGCTTTAAGATCAACATGACTTTTTCTTCTCTTCAAAATGTTCTTAGGAATAATCCTACAAGTCGTCTGCACAGTGGTTCTATTTTGGTAATTATAATTTGAAGAGTAATTATTGTATTCAGTCTGATCTCTTCATTTCTAGATGTCAGAGAGAAAATTAACTTGTCTTTTGGTTCTCTTCATTATTCCAAGATTCTGCTTAACATTGCTGTTTCCAAATATCTGTATCATGGTATGGAACTAACAACATATACAAAACATGTGAAGAAAACATTCTACAAGATTCTCTAGAATGTGTATTGAGCACTTTGGTGTTTTACTCTCTCTCACACACACACATACATGCTTATTCTGATTGAATCTTCCATGCATTAACACGTACCTCCTTGCAGCAATGTAAACTTTCATTTAATCAT
Source organism: Octopus bimaculoides (assembly GCF_001194135.2). NCBI lineage: Eukaryota > Metazoa > Mollusca > Cephalopoda > Octopoda > Octopodidae > Octopus > Octopus bimaculoides. Next base: position 93,604,358 of record NC_068983.1, read on the forward strand.
GATATCCTTGACCTGAAGAGTAGCCTGTGGTATACACCTTGCCTGGATATTTTCCACTTCTGAGGTTCTGTTCACTTTGAAATATATGTAGCCTGGATCTTATCTACTCCATTCTGTAACTCTTATATATATATATATATATATATATATATATAT
>NC_068983.1:93604782-93614084 GCF_001194135.2 Octopus bimaculoides
TTTACGCCCCCGTAACTTAACGGTTCGGCAAAAGAGACCGATAGAATAAGTACTAGGCTTCCAAAGAATAAGTCCTGGGGTCGATTTGCTTGACTAAAGGCAGTGCTCCAGCATGGCCACAGTCAAATGACTGAAACAAGTAAAAGAGTAAAAGAGATACATGTATATGTGTGTGTGTGTGTGTATGCATGTATGTATATTATCATCATTATTTTACGTCCACCTTCCATACTGGCATGAGTTGAACAGTTTGTTAGGATCCAAGATGTTACATGACTACATATCATGCTTTGATGTCTTAGATTTGTTGTGGATTTTTATGGCTGGATGCCCTTCCTTCCTAATGCCAGCTACTTTATAGTGTTCTTGGTACCTTTTTCATGATACCAGCATTATATATATATATAAAAGTACATATAACATTTTACTTTATAAATCAGATCTCAAACTGAATGTTTACAAGAGTATATTGGTTTCAAATTTTGGTAAAGGCTAGCAATTTCGGGGAAGGGGTTAAGTCGATTACATCAACTCCAGTGCTCAGCTGGTACTTATTTTTGTGACCCCAAAAGGATGAAAAGCAAAGTCAGCCTCTGCAGAATTTGAACTCAGAACATAAAGACAGGTGAAATACCACTAAGCATTTTGCCCATCATATAAATGGTTCTGCCTGCTCACTGCCTTATGACCATGTTAATATTAAATCCTAGCCATTAATTCATAATATAAATGGTATCTTTTACAATATTTTGAGATAAGGTATTGAAGGATTATTTATATGGGAATGGTAATATTATAGTTTATTTGGTTTTAGTTTTTTGCTTTTTATTTATTAAATAGATTTGTGTAATGTTCTTGGATTAAAATTATTTCTTCATGTATGGAGATTCTTACTGTAGAGTCGGATGAACATGAGAAAGTGAGGATTTATAAATCTATGATTTATAAATCATAGATACCCATTTAGGTAAAATATATCTCTTTTCTTCCTCCTACTTCAGAGTTGACTAGCAATAACACACTGAAATTTTTGAAGTATAGCTTTATGTATGTTTCTGTATTGAAGTTGAGGCAGTATCTTGGTTTATGGCAGCAGCTATGTTATATAGACACATGCATGGTTGTGTGGTTAAAAAGCTTGCTTCCCAACTATGAAGACTAAGGTTCACTCCCCCTGCATGGTAGCTTGGGAAAGCACCTTATACTAAAGCCCTGGGCTGATCAAAACCTTGTGAGTGAATTTGGTAGATGGAAACTGAAAGAAGTCTGTTGTGTGTGTGGGTGAGTGTGTGCACACACGTGTGTGTCTTAATATTTGACAACTGGTGTTGGTTAGTTTATGTCCCTGTAACTTAGTAGTTTGGTAAAATAGACTGATAGAATAAGTACAAGACAGATTTAGAAATGAGTCAATTTGTTCAACGAAACCCTTCAAGGTGGTACCCCAGCATTGCTGCAGTTCAATGACTGAAACAAGTAAAAGATAATGTATCTTGATTATATGTTTGATATTCAGTATGACAAGCTTAGAGAAGTGGAAAAACATGGCAGGTAACTGGACTTGTATTTATTTACATTCCTTTCCATTCAAATCCTGTTCAAACCAGTTTTTGTTTTCATCTTTTTGGGGTTGATAAAATAATTATAGGTCAATCTCTGAGATTGATTCAATCAGCTACATGCTTCATTTTATATGTATACCTTTGTGTGACTGTTAGTCATCAGTATTCAATAGAATCTGACATTTATAGCATATGCAGATCTCATGGCTTTCTATTTTTTTTTTTGTTCCTATCAAAGAATCTAACTCTGTGATTATATTTCATCTACAGCAGTGGTTCTCAATCAGGGTCCATATGACCCCTGGAGGCTTATATAAGATTTTGTGGTGGGGTCCACACAAGCAAAGTAGTAAATTAGGAATCCACAGTAATATATTAAGAACCCATAGAACGATTTCACATTAGATGTATTTATTGCAAAAACCAGCTTGGTTTCTTTCTCTAATGTTTTACGTAGTTCATCTTACATGAGTGAATGCATGAAATTTTGAGAGAAGTTAATGAAGTATCTATAAAGTTAGTATCTAAACTTCAAGTAGCAATGGGCGTCCATCAGAGTAAAATAGTAACCAAAGAGGTTCGTAGGCACAGGTGTAGCTGTGTTGTAAGAAGCCTGCTTTCCAAACACACAGTTCCAGGTTCAGTTCCACTGTGTGGCACCTTGTGCTATTTTTTTATACTATAGCCTTGTGAGTGGATTTCATAGACAGAAACTGAAAGAATCCTGCCCTATATATATATATATATGAGTCAGCAGTGGAGGTGGATGCTCCAAAAGTGTAGATAGGTCGGGCAAAGTTCAGAGAGCTTCCATCTTTGTTGGTAACAAAGGGCCTCTCCCTCAAAGTGAAAGGCAGACTGTATGATGCCTCTGTGTGAACAGCAATACTACATGGCAGTGAAACATGGGTTGTAACTGCAGAGGAAATGTGAAGGCTTGAAAGAAACAAAGCTAGTATGCTTCGCTGGATATGCAGTGTCTGTGTGCATATATGACGTAAATACCAAGCCAAATCAGACTGCAACCTGGTACAGCTGTTTGACTTGCCAGTTCCAGTCAAACCATCTAACCCATGCCAACATGGAAAGCAGACACTAAATGATGATGATGATGTGTGTGTGTCTTTGTGTCTGTGTTTGTCCCCCCACTACAGCTTGATAACTGGTTTTGGTGTGTTTATGTCCTTGTAACCTAGCAGTTTGGCAAAAAGAAACCGATAGAATTATCAACAGGCTTAACAAAAATAAGTACTGGGGTCTAGTCATTCAATTAAAAGTTCTTCGAGGTGGTGCCCCAGTCTGGCTACTGTCTAATGAGTGAAACAAATATAAGATAGGTAAAAAAAAATGGGTGCAAAAATTTTGGAGAAAAGTCACTAAAATTTAAATCAGCATTGTTATTTTAATATTCATTTTCCTATGTTGTCATTTGCAGAACAGATGTACTGTATGGAATATCACTAATCAGCTGACTCGTAGTTTCTTCTTTGAAGCCCAGTATCCTAAGATTGAATTTCACCACTTCTTTCTAACTGTTCCTTTTACACAAGTACCTTTGATCATCAGTTCACAACACTTTTCTCCCCACTGTCATCATACATTTACATTACATGTTTCTATCAGTAAGTTCATCTCTGCTATATACATCAATTGATATCTTTAAATCCCACCCGTTCTCTCATCTCTCTCTTACACTCAGCCTTTTATACTTCTCTCATTTCTCTTCAGTTTCCACTGACCAAAGGCCATCATTATATTATTCACGGTGTTTCTAGGAGGAAAAGTGTTCTTTTAATTTAATATGTAGTTGATGATGATGATTTAACTATCACTAATTTGTTAGAAAAAATTGATGTATACATAAATGATCTTTTATTAACAGGTATATTAAAGACCATTTAAGATTCAGGAAACATTAGTACACCTTAATATCTTTGTGATCATTGACTTATACATACAGCAAGGCTGTATGTACAAGCTTCCCAACAATGTGGTCTTGAATTCAATATCACTGTGTGACACCCTGAGCAAGTGTCCTGTACTATAGCTTTGGGCCAACTGAAACTGTGAGTGGATTTGGTAGATGGAAACTGAAAGAAGCCTGTGTGCACGTGCGTGTGTGTGTGTATACGCATGTGTGTGTGTGTGTGTGTTTGTGTTTTGGTTCTATTTGTGCCGCACCACCTCTTGCCATAACTTAGTGGTTCGGCAATAACTGACAGATAGAATAAGTACCAGATTTAAAATATAAGTGCTGGGGTTGATTTGTTCAACTAAATCCTTCAAGTTTAATGACTGATAAAAGTAACATAAACTGGTTAAGGCTGAACACTTTTAACAAGGGATGGGAGCATAAGAGATTATTCAGTTGAAAAGGAAACTTTTCACTGGTTAAAAGACTTTTAAAAAAAAAAACAAATTGTACATTAGGCACAGGAAGGCTGTGTGGTAAGAAGCTTGCTTCCCAACTACATAGTTCCAGGTTCAGTCTCATTGGGTGGCACCTTGGGCAAGTGTCTTCTACTATAGCCTCAGGCTGACCAAAGCCTTGTGAGTGGATTTGGTAGACGGAAACTGAAGGAAGCCTGTTGTATATATATGTATGTAGTTGTGTATCATCACTTTTCAAATAAAGTTAGTGTGTTTATGTCCCCGTAATTTAATGGTTCGACAAAAGAGACCAATAGAAAAAGTACTAGGCTTACAAAGAATAAGTCCTAGGGTTGATTTCTTTGACTAAAAGCCCTTTAAGGCAATGCTCCAGCATGACTGCAGTCAAATGACTGAAACAAGTAGAGGAATAAAAGAATAAAGCTGAACATTTTCTATGTGGGACTTGAGATGATTTAATTGGCGAGGAAACTATTCACCGGTTAAAAAGACTTTTTTTAAAGAAAAAAAATTGTACATTTGGACAAAACTAATGTAAAATCAAGACCAGAATTCATAAACCTGATAGTTAGAGCAGAAAACTCCTGTCTTGATCTTAATAACAAACCAATAGACACTGTGTATGTTGTAGATAAAATTTTACATCTGAGGTTGCAAGGCTTGAGTGCTTATTATAGAGCTTCAAAGAACATGGGAATATAGATGAAAAAATGTTATGAATCATTGGTTTAGAACAAAGGCAAAATACTTAATCTACTGTAGCATTATGTTGCAGGGGTTCATCATCATCATCATCATCATCCTCACCACCACCACTTTCACCATCACCATCACTACCACCACCACCATCATTATCATCCTTTTATCAGCTTTTCCATGCTGGTGTGGGCTACTCAGCCCAGAGGTGATTAGCTGCTATATCAGTTGAAAAGTACCCACATACATATTATTTAAATAATTGCTCATTTGAAAGCAAACCAAACTTGGCACTGTTTTATCTTTAGTATTGTGGGAGGAATTATGTTTATTGCATGAATTGCTATAATTTGTGTTTGCTATGTTTGTTGGTTTAAACCAGCTCATTTGAGTTCTCTTCTTGCTTGTAATTCTCTTCATTCTCAAAAGTGAAAGATGTGAGTGCCTCTCACACAGAATCTCAGATTCTCTATTGCCATTCTACATGTATTTGAATAAAATATCAACAATTCAAGAACATTTACTTGGACTTCAAACACCTTATCAATCATGATCACATTTCTGAAATATTCACCTATAACTATAATTATTGTGACAAACCTTTCATTTCGCTTTCCTTTCCAGCATGATCTATTTATTTTCACAAGACTGTTTAAAGTCAAGCTAAAACTCTATCAAACACATTTTTCTTTTTAGTGGGGAGGGGTTTAATATACATGAAGTTAACTTTTTTTACTGCTTTCATGGTTGATAGTGCAAAATATAACTTAAAAGACAAGCAAATTCTCCTGGGAAACATATTTTAAGATGTTAACAGAATTTTTGTCTTCTGTAGCACAATGTATTTGGAAAGACTTCATTCAATTGATGCTTCTTTGATTTTGGACTATTTTTCTCATCTCTACTGTTCATTATCATAGATTCTGATACAATGTTTTGATTACTTGTTTGATTACTTGATATTTCCTGAGATAGGCTAGGGATTTGACATGGAGCCTTCATTTAACTACTGAATCTGCCAATGAAGAAATTAGTCTGGAATCAAACATCAGTGTAAACAAGTTGTCTCAAAAGAATACAGACAACTTCATTAAGTTTTACTCTAGATGAGATAAAGACGAGCAACTTCAGTTTAGATTTGTCTCAGAGCATGTGACTATAACAGCAATACTTTGAATCAGAAAAATCATCAGGAAGCTAATGATTCTTAAGAGGCCCAGTTTATATTAAATATAACAAATTTTTCAATAGCCACCAGATTTTTTTATGTTATGCTATTGTTACTGTCTTCAAATTACATATTTCTATTCAATGTACATCTAACATCTCAGTCTAGTGTCATAAAAAAACACCTATTCACAGTTCCTCAGATACAAGTGCAAATCAATACAAACCATATATATCTGCAAATTAGAATCTTGGTTTGAACTATAGTTTAACAGTAATGCTAATGCTAAACAAATCCTGTATTACACTATGTATCAGCAATACTGAAGAGAATTGTTTTATGACTCACACCTATTTCTCATTTAATAAAACAAACATTCTCCAACCACAGAGAAGACCCAAATCCTGTGTATCAAATACACCCACTTACCTTCAATGTCTTTCAGAACATTAATTAAATAAAAATGTAATGAAACTCATTGTATGAACTCACTGGAACAACATTGAAATAAAACATGCAAGCAGTAACACTTGTTTACAAACCAGACAGAAATAATTACAAAGTCTTCTGAGGTAGCACAGCTTGCAATATAACATAGAATACACCAGTCACATCTGTGAATCACCTGTAATTGCAAAAGAAAAATACTGAAAGGTGCTTGGGTTAGTGAAAAGTACATTTTATGGCTACAGTCTGTACCAAATCACTTGTCCCTGCAACTATATACCCCACCACCCACAAACACCTTCACATATCAGAATCAGTTGAAAGCAGGAGTACAACTCCAGACTGAAATAATTATATCTCCTACTTGATTCATACTCATACCAAAGTTAACTTATTTTGCTCAGATTCTGAACCAGACTACCAACCATCCCTAATAAATTCTGAGGTTTAAGCACTGAAACACTGACTAAGTCACCTTACCCACCTTCATTGCTGCTGTTTATCAATACATTTTGAACAAGCATGATGATGTTCAGTAAAATATGTACAACATACTATTGTGACATACTGTTCACTTTACAACCAACTTCCCAACAAAGTAGCCTTAGATGAGAACAAAGCATACAAAGAATATTGGTCTGTGGGTTGAGTTCAAGTAAGTCTGTGTTATTGGTCTACTTGGGTAGAGATGAACCCCACTCCCTACTCAACAAGAATTTTGAAAGTCATTATATTTCATCCTGTGTAACTTGAGAACCTATTTGACATACTGCTCAAATTGTGAATTCAGACTGGGTAATGGTTACATCTAATTCATTTTATGAGGTGCATTGATTGTGTTCTTGTTATAGGTTACAATATACCATATTAGCTTAGAACCAATAAAATATCTATCATAAGTGAGAACACTCTTCCTTCATATCTGAGTCACCTATACCTCATTCTGTCGTTGCAAACAAAATAATACTACTCTTATATTTAATAAGCTGGTAAAAGGATCTTTGCAGGTTGCTATAAACTAGTGGAATTGATATTACTGATGTTCACCCTTAAAATATGTTGGTTAGTGTCTCAAAAAATATGGACAGGGAAGGAATTCCAGATGGTTGTATTTCTGAGAAGGAAAGACTCAATGAAGTGTTTAATCTGGGATCTGGGATGTGAGGCATAATAAAGGTGATGGGTTGGTCACATGGGCTTGAGATTCTGACTCAGTTATGCATATATTGATAACCACAACAATTTAATCACATTAAGAATTTTCATTCTCTAGAAAACGATTTTTTTCCATTTTTTTTTTTTTTGTCTGGGGAGCATGAATTAGTGCCATAACCTTTGCAAGTCCTCTCATTCTGCTGAGGAAATCATTCTGGTTGAAAGATTTCAAAACAGTAAGACATGAAAGAGCAGTGACCATGGCTTTTGCAAACCCTCTGAGACTGATGAAATTGATACAATTTATGCTACTGCTTGGATAACTTCTGCAGGTCGATGTTTTACTAAAAAAGGTGAGCAATAATGAAGTCTTGGAAATTTGCAGTTCTGAAGAAGAATTTATTGTAGTATTTAGTTTAGATTTTGGGGTCAATGAAACAATAATGATGAGAGATACATTAATATAATAATATACAACTTGTTAGTTTAGAAGAGCCAGAATCATTGTTTTAACTGTAGAAGAGATTGTGAGAAAGTTTAGAGCATTTGTGATTTAGTAACTCTAGTGTGTTGGTGTATGAATCTTTACTATTCAGTCAGATAATTTGAAAATATCTTGCAGTGACACTGACTGTTCATTCATTTAAATAAATCTACGTCTATCTTCATTTTATTTTTGGATTTTGATAGCTTTTAATCCCCAGTGTCTTGACAAGTGTTGCTGAGAAAAGCAGCCAGATATATTGCATTAATGTCAAAAACACTTAACAGAAGGACAATCCTTTTTCAAAACTATGTTATTATGTAGATCTTCACTTGCTTATTTCCACCAATTACTATACTTTGAAATTTCACATGAAATAACTAATCTAATTTCCTTCCTTGTCCTATGTTTCTACTAAAAATTCTTTATATTCTTATAGGCAACAGTTAAAAAAAATACCTAGATATTATATAGAGATTATTACTGCTGGACAACTGTTCCGTGAAAAAGAAAATAGTATAGACAAGCAAAGAAATGTACAGGATTTTCTGTTAATCTTGCGTTATGCATACACACACTCTCTCTCTCTCTCACACACACACACACACACACACACACAAATATACATGCACGTGCACACACATATATGCACACACACACACACAGAGTATAAGATAAAGAAAATGAAGAATGCAATCGCAATCTTAACTTTTCTTAGATCAGATAATCAGAAAAGATAGGATCAGAGCCTGTGACCTATGCAAACCCTATGAGACTGCTGAGATTGATGTTGTTGTTGATTACCTTGAATATTTGTAGGTCAGTATCTGCAGGGGATAAAATGTGGTTGGAGATAGAGAAGATGTGTCATGGCTCTTGAAGTAAATCAAAAACATAATCATTGTCTATTTTACCCCATGCTGGTATGGGCTGATTAAAGTTTGTTCAGATGATATTCTACAGCTGGCTGTCTTTCTTGATGCCATTTTATTTATATTGTTTTCAAGTAAGATATGTTATTCTGTGACTGTCAGATGATTTGCATATATTGAATATAAACATTACCAGTAAGTGCAGTCAATGCAAAGACATGTGGAAATAAATACATCAATGCACACACACACATACCCTACATACATTCCTGAACATACATGCACACACATGCATACATTCTCTCTCTCTCTCTCTCTCTCATTGTAAGTGTATGATTTCTAATGTTAATACATTTTTATTTTACCATACACTTTCCACTTTTTGTGCTCTCTACCTGCTGCCTATTGCTTGACACTTACTAACTTCCTACACTTAGAACCCTGGATTATACTTATTGTGTATATATATATATATATATATATATATATATATATATATATATATATATATATATATATATATATAT
>NC_068983.1:93614601-93634018 GCF_001194135.2 Octopus bimaculoides
ATATATATATACATATACGTGTGTGTGTGTGTGTGTGTGTGGATATATATATATCATCATCATCATCATCGTTTAGCGTCCGTTTTCCATGCTAGCATGGGTTGAACAGTTCAACTGGGGTCTGGGAAGCCAGGAGGCTGCACCAGGCTCCGGTCTGATCTGGCAGTGTTTCTACAGCTGGATGCCTTTCCTAACGCCAACTATTCTGTGAGAGTAGTGGGTGCTTTTTATGTGCCACCAGCATGGAAGCCAGTCAAGGCAGCGCTGGCATTGGCCATGTTCGGATGGTGCTTTTTACGTGCCACCGGCACGAGTATCACAACTCCAATTTCCATTTGATTCTCATTTTGATGTTGATGTACTTGACTTAATAGGTCTCCTCAAGCACAGCAGGCCACCCTATGATCCAAGGTACTTTTGGATGGGCTGGGGCTGGTTATGCAAAACTGGTGTAGGATACAGCTGTGAACCCACTTTATTTGCTGGGTCTTTGCAGTCACAGCATATCTCCAGAGGTCTGGGTCTTTCGTCATTGCCTCTGTGAGGCCCAACATTTGAAGGTCATGCTTCACCACCTCATCCCATGTCTTCCTGGGTCTACCTCTACCCCAGATTCCTTCAACTGTTTGGGAGTGGCACTTCTTCACACAGCTCTCCTCATCCATCTGTAGTGCATGACCATACCAGCACAAATGTCTCTCTTGCACGACACATCCGATGCTTCTTATGTCTAACATTTCTCTCAGGGTGCTTTCACTCTGTTGCGTGTGCACACTTATATATATATATATATATATATATATATATACAGTGGGTTTATTTCAGTTTCTATTAACCAAATCTATTCACAAGGCTTTGGTCGACTTGGGTTTATAGCAGAAGACACTTGGCCATGTTGCCATACAGTGGAATTAAACCCAGAATCATGTGATTAGGAAGCAAACTTCTTAACCACATTGCCATGCCTTCACCATGTCTGTATTAGAAATTATAACTCTTGGTGAGCCTAGTTTCAAATTTGATGTCACATCTTAAATGTTCCTCAGAGTTCTTCAAATCTCCTGTGTGTTCTGTCATCAATTAAGTTTGTTACTCATCTAGCAAACCTACATTATCTCCATATTAACTTGCATGCATATTTAGCACTCTTCCCTCCCATCTAGCTGTGAGACTGTAACTGGTGTTTAGTAAAGCTAGTATATTTAATAAGAACTGATGTATACACAACACTATACATCACACCTGTCTAGTGTATAGAATTCCAGACAGGTGTGACATAAAACTTTATGATCAGTCAATAACCATAACATTAAGTTGTTCAATGATGATGATCAACATCATCATCTTCATCATTATCATTAACATTAGCATCATCATTATTACTAGACTACAGCCATATTGGGGCACCGCCTTGAAAAACTTTTAGTTGAATGAATCAACCCTAGTACTTATTTTTTTAAGCCTGGTACTTATTCTATCAGTCTCTTTTCTTGAACTGCTAAGTTATGAGGATGTGTTTATGTCCTCGTAACTTAGAAGTGCAACAGGTGGGGGGTGCAGGACAACACAGACACAAAGACATACATATCAGAGCATATGTTTATATATATATATATATATATATATATATATATATATATCATCATCATCATCATCATCATCGTTTAACGTCCGCTTTCCATGCTAGCATGGGTTGGACGATTTGACTGAGGACTGGTGAAACCGGATGGCAACACCAGGCTCCAATCTAATTTGGCAGAGTTTCTACAGCTGGATGCCCTTCCTAACGCCAACCACTCAGAGAGTGTAGTGGGTGCTTTTACGTGTCACCGGAAGAAGATTTGAAACTGCAGAGGTCTTTTAAAGATGTTTATTGACTTGACCAGTTTCACTTTTTTAGAAAAAAGATTTTCAAAAGTAAAGTGTAAGACTTTGTGTAGCCTTTGTGGTGTTAAAAATTAGTTGACATATATGTATTAAAATACAATGATAGAGTCTTTGACAATGATAAGAAAATGTTAAGAGAGGCTTTGTGTTTAAAAAGTTTACATAAAAGTGTTCAAAATAGGAAAGTTCATAATTGTTTATAAGTTTATCAGAAATCATAATTGTTTATAAGGATATATGCAGAAAGAATTTGTAGACAGTATTTGATAGGAGAAAGCATGTTGGCTTTGTCAAAAGTTCATCAAAAATCATAAGTTTTTATAAGAATTTTAGGAGAATGACCAGCCTTTTTTTTCATCTCCAGTCTTGTATGTGTGTTTTCATATATATGTGTGTTTATATATATATATATGTGTGTGTTTATATATATATATATATATATATATATATATCTTTTAAATTTGTTTACGGGAAACGTTTTGAAAATGCAAATTAAGCTCCTATTCCATTATGCTGGCCACAGTCTAATGATGCTGACTAGTGAACCAGTTTTTGGGGGTTGTATCAAGCTGTACTGATATAATATAGGATAAATATAGTAATAATAACAGTAATCCTTGGATGGAATTTATAAACATTTAATGCATTGCTACATGCATTTCCACAAATCACATTTCTTAAGATCACAGTCTGTATTCCTGGGATGATTACAGTGTAGTCCATAGTATTCATGAAGATGGTCATTTTCTGAAGAAATGAAATCATTAAGGTGATCAACCCAATGCCCATGGATACTACAGACTACACTGTAATACAGACACGTGATTTGTGGAAACGTGTGTAGTGATGCATTAAATATTTATGAATTCCATCCAAGGATTATTATTATTATTACTATGTATATATATATATATATATATATATATATATATATATATATATATATATACACGATAGGCTTCTTTCAATTTCCATCTACTAAATCAACTCACAGGGCTTTGGTTTGCCCAAGGCTATAGTAGAAGAAACTTGGCCCAAGATGCATTGCTACATGCATTTCCACAAATCAGATGGCTCTTAAGATCACTGTCCCTATTCCTGGGATGATTACAGTGTAGTCCATAATATTTATGAGACCATACAGTTGTGAAGCAAACTTCTTATTCACACAGCCATGCCTGTAAAGTAAATAAGGTATAAAATTACCTGATCATGGAACATGAGTTCAAATCTGGTGATGGTGTTTTGTTATGTTTTTGAGTAGGGCACTTTATTGCACATTAACTCAGTTCACCCCAGCTGTGGTAGGAAATAGATACCATTTAATTTGGTAAGCTTATCTGTGATAGGACTAGTGTCTTAACCAGGTAGAGTTTTATGTAATCTACTTTACATTATAAAGTCAGGCCTTAACGCCAGCGTTAGAAGTCATTAATGTATACATGCAAGGGATCAAAAGTGATATATATTCTAGCTGTGCTTGCTTGTTTCTAAGAAAAATAATTGGCTTTGGCTTCAATACACAACTTCCCATAATTAAACTATTTTTGAGATAAAATGAAAGAAAGGTTGCAGTGGGGTGGTAAGTTGGGTGGTGTTGGTGGCAGATGGTTATAGTGATAGTGGTGGTAGTGATGGTAAGTTGTGGTAGTGGTGATGGTGGTAGTAGTTGGTGGTGGTGGTGGTTGGTCATGGTATTGGTGGAAATTGGCAGTAGTGGTGGTGGTTGTAATGTGGCTTGTGGTGACGGTGGTGGTGTTAAAAAGAAGTAATTTGTTGCTGTCTGTATTGAACGACTGACTTGCATTTGTAACATTTCTTGAGAGAACTTCTAAATTAGTTGCTTAACCTCCAGCTAAATATTTCTTTCAAATAAACACCTGAATGGAAAGAAATTAGAAACAAAGTTCCAAAATGGGATTTTTACATGAATGATTTGAGAAGTGTGAAAATGCTCAAAAAGAAGAAGCATGAACCATGAAGCTATTTCTATATCACAGATCAAAAATAGATTATCTTTTAGTTTTGTTTTATTAAGTATCCAACCTTTTAAGATAATGAAATTTTGAATTGAAATAGATATCTACAACTTGTATTTACTGATTTATCTTATATTATAAGATATTACAAAGTTCTGAAGCCGGAGGTTGACTATTAAGAATTCTCCAGAAACAGATATTCTTCTTATTTTCTTTACATATGGAATTCTTTGATAAGGATGAGAAAAGGTAGATGAGGCTAAACAATGGAAAAGTGCTGATATAAACTGTCAGAAGCTATGTGCATGAGAGGCAAATGACCTGTTTTAACGTTAGAGATGTGACCTGTTAACTATAGTTGAACAAGGATCATAAAAGTTTCCAGTTGTCAATTACCTTAGAAAGTTGTTTTGGAATAGAAAGGACTGGTTGAGAATTGCTATCAGTAATAAAAGTCAGTTAAGGAATTTCTGCTTTTCATATGATTAGATATATGATTGAGAACAAGGTGGTGGTGATGGTGGCAATGGGGGAAGAATTCAGTTAATATATCTTGAGATGAAGATGAGTTAAAGGAAATTTTAACTTTTGGTTTGGTTTATTGTGAATTCACTATATCTACTAAGTTTTACATGTCTTCTGGTACACATGAATACAGATATTTGTTTTTATGATAGATTGTGTGAAAGTCATAGATCAACTCCTGTGATGTGACACCTTTCAAATGAAATGAATAAAACTCCCATTGACTCAGTTTCAATTTCGTTTTCTTTTCAGAGTTTATTCCTTTGCTCCATAGATTTTGATGTAAAGCATACTAAATGGTTGTATATGTTGATAGATTAGGTTAGTGTTCCAGCTAAGTAAATCATGAAGTTAGTTACATTTTAGTCAGAGTTCATTCAAAGAATTTTTCATTTACTGAACTCTAATGCTATGAGGTCAGTTTTCTGCTTGTATCGGTCATCTCATTGCAAATTTACATCTCCAATTTGCCCTTCTGTCGCCTTAATCTTACATGACTGTCAGGCCATGATTTGTTTCTGCAGTATAAGCCATGTCTCAACTGTCGCTGCTTCTATTATGAACATCTGCAGCACACACAATACAGATTGCATATTGCTACATGTTAGCTTGAATATTAGCTTATTGAATTTGTAAGGATTTACTACAATAAGATTTGGCTGGAAAGGTAAAATAGCTGAATACATTATATAAACCATGATTTATTCATCATCATCATCCCCATCATAAGTTTTATGATTCTTTTTGTATGTGATAACAAATTTGTGTCTTATATTCTTTGATTTTCCATCTTTCAAGTTTCTTGTTAGATCCATCTCTCTCTCAAATCACATTGTAATACTGTTATCTTAATGGTCTAGGTATTATCTTCATCACCACCACTCTCAGCACCACCAATACTATTATTATGGTTGTCATCATCATCATTTTAGCATTTTGATTTCCACATTGATATAGGTTGGACACTTAAATCTGCACTAAATATGTCACTTTCCAGTCATCTCTACCTTAAGTACCATTAAGTACCACTAGCTCACAGCATTTTCTTTACCCTTTTACACATTACATATAAACATATTGGTTCAAGCTCACTCTTCAATGTTTGAAATTTTTTGAATGCATATTGCAAGAATGAGATCAATGGTTATAGAAGCTCTCAGGAATTTTCTGGTCTTGAACTTCCTTCTGATATCTTTATTAGTTCATTCAATGATTAGATCAGTATTCATAGCTTTTCAAGATCCTATTAAGCTGGATCAGATTTGTGTGGTTAGTTTGTTAGCACAATATTAATTCTTTCAGATCAACCCCGACACCTGGGATATGCAAGCACAGGACCGCCCTGCATGGCATAGCTGCACCAACAGAGGTGCTACCTCCTATGAACAGGATCACAGGAGTACAAAGAAAATGTGAGCTTTGCGAGTCCAGAGCCAACTCCTTGCGTTTATTCCCAGCAGACCACCAGTGCCTGACCTGTGGCAGAACTCTTGAGTATGCATCAACATGATTGGCCACAACTGGACTTACCATGATTTTCTTCTCCCATATGATGTCTTGGTCATCATTGACAATGACAGATGAACATTATCACTAGTGAAAATACTTCATTTTGAACCATTGAAGTGAGTGGTTGAAAAGAAAATCATGGGTAGCAAGCATGTTACAGAGATTTGCAGTTCTGAATATTGCTTAGTATAAACTCTAGGATGAATGACAGTGTAAAAGTGATTGTAAGAGAGTAGAGTGCATGAAAAGTATTTAAGTAGGACCAATATATAGTAAGTTCAGAAGATCAGAAACTGTTGTTGTTGTTGTAGTGAACCAGAAATTTGGGTGTCAGCGTGGGAAAAGTTATGCCATTGGCCATTTTTTTTAGTAGTCTGATGATGAACATGTGCATGGTGGGTGCACCATCTCAGATGTATAGATAGTATGCGTGCAGGCATAGTTGTGTGGATGAGAAGCTTGCTTCCCAGTCAAATGATTTGGGGTACTGTCCTACTGCATGCTACCATGGGTACGTACTTTCTGCTATAGCCCTAGGCAAACCAAAGCCTTAATAGGCACCAGTAATTCTGGTACTTTTTCTCTTGTACTGGAGTTGATTTGTTCAATTAAACCCTTCAAGGCAGTGCATCAACATAGCCACAGTCCAATGACTGAAACAAGTAAAATATAAAAGATAGAGCAAAGAGGAAGAGTAAAGAAAGAACTTTTGTGTACAACCACCAGTAATTATCATTGAAATCACTGCTTGTTGTAGCACTCCAACCATTTCATGAGGGCCCCATGGAAGTCCTCCAAAGCGAAGGTATCCAAGACCCTTGTCACAACCTCCTCCATCTTCTCCTTCAGCTTCTGGGTTATAGGGAGGATGAGGGATTGTTTTGATGGCCATCTCTATCAAGTAGTTGATTACCAGGATGGAATTGTGGACTGGTGCTGGTTGTCTAGCCTTTTACAATGAAATCTCTTCCTAACCTCCTTCCAAACTTTCACCAAGTACTCTTTGCCAAAAGAAACCTAGTGGATGGAAATGTTGCCCTTGTTTTCAAAAAAGGGGATCATCATGAGCTTCCTGGTAGACTTGCTTTGCTTGGCCTCCTGTGCTAGCAAAAAAAGAAAAAAAAATAGATGTTCACCTTATACAAGTTAATCCGTAAGCAACCTGGAGCATTTTATATGTTTCTGTAGCATTTTTGCCTTGTTTAACACAAAACTTTATTGCATAGTGAACTTCCAAATTATTTTTATGTTCCAACTGCATTCTGTAAACTGGCCAGCTGTGTCAAGCGGTGTTTAGTAGGTTATGTTCAAAGTGGTTATCGCCGTCTCCTTCAATCTGGAATAACAAGAATTGTCAGGTCAGCTTATGAGATGTGTAGTAATGATAGATTAAAATTACAATAAGTTAGGACAGTTATAACTGCCTATCCTAAAAAAATCTCAGAGCTTCTGGAATGCACCACGTATGTAGTCCTAGGCATACATGATGGTCATGACTTGAATACTTTTGATCAGTATCTGTTTCAGTGGAGCTGACATAAGACCACAGCAACAACAACAAGAACATACTGTTATTCTGTTGTTGCTGACTGGATAAATCTATTTTCTGTATTAATACAAGACTTATTTTAAGTTTTCTTAGCGTTATTAAGCACTCTTAAGCATTATGTTGTCCTTCCTACTATCTTTCTTTGCTCTTGTACCAATAACAAATCATAAATAAAGCACTTCACCAAGTTAAGAAGTATAATGAAGATGGTGTTTATTATGTAATAACAAAATCATAGCATTCTCATAATAATTCATTTGATTGCATTATTTGAAATATCGTGAAATATTTTAATATTTCCTTTCAGTCTAAGAACATGTGTGATTTTATTGATTTTGAACTGCTGTTATAATCTCATACAGTTATAGTACACAACTTGAGTTGTGTAAATGAATGGTCATTAGTTCTGCCTGTCTGTTTCTATCCCTTTCTCTCTTAGAAATGTCTCTTTCTTCATGTTTGTCTCTCTGTCTGCTTTTCTTTCTTTCTTTTTTCTTTTCCTTCCTTCCTTCCTTTCTTTCCTTCCTTCTATATTTTTTATTTCTATCTTTCTTTCTGAATTTTGTTCTTTATTTCCTTCATTCTTTCTTTCATTCTTTCTTTCTGTCTTCCTTCCTTCCTTCTGTTCTTCTTTCCTTCCTTCCTTCTTTAAAAGTCTCTCTCATGGAAAAAATCTTCCTTTCTCAAATGGAAGCTTGAAGAAAGATTTCATGGAAATCTCTCTTTCTCTCTTTCCCTCTCCCTCTCTCTAATAGATGTACAGCTCACTCTCCCTAAAGAAAGTATTTCTCTCCCTTTCTTATAGATATACAGCTCACCCTGCCTAAAGAAAGTATCTCTCCCTCTTTCTCTCCTCTCCTCTCTTTCTCCCTCTAACAGAAGTACAGCTCATCCTTCCTACAAGAAGTATCTCTCTCTCTCTTTTCTCCTTCCCTGCCACCCTTTCTCTCATTCCCTGCCACCCTTTCTCTCATGTTTTTAACATCACTGAATCTGCATCAAAGAAGCTTGGTCAATAAAAATTTCAGCTTTGGGCTTTCTATTTGTCTGCCCCAATATATTGTAATATCTATCCAATAGATCTACAGCTGTCTATCATGATTGATATTTTCAGATAACACAACAAGCACTTATTTCATGATTTCTATAACTTTATCTTGAATTAATCTCATCAGTTCACTGATGTTTACTACATTTTGAGGCAAGCATATTCTGCTGGATGTTTGATACTGGTACACATGTGTGACTGCACAAACAAGCTGAGAGAAAAACCAGGTTTAAGAGGAATCAGATGTTCTGCATAAGAGGGGAAAACTGAGCTGTGGTATGGACATGTGATGCATGTGGAGTTTGGAAAGATTGGATTATGATCCACTGAGTTATCCATCCAAGAGGGAGGGAACTATGGAAAAGGAAAACCTAAGGAAGACATGGGAAATTGTAAATGCTGATCTCAGGAAGTTGAACTGCACGAAGAAGATTACAGTATGACTACAATAAGCGATAAGACACTGTGCTGGAATGAAAAAGGGATGATTGTGGTGGAGGGGGATGAGGAGAAGTGAGGAGAATAAGAGGAAAGAGAAGGGGAGGGGAAGGTGGGGTATATTGATAATGGTGGTGGTGGTTGACAATTACGACAATGATGGTGATGATGATGACAGCAACAGAACTTTCTTCTCTCTTCACATAACTCATTCAAGCATCTAGTACTACTTCAGGATCAAATTCAAGCACTCTCCTTTCTTCCTTCTTTCTATCTTTCAGATTCAAGTACCACCTCCCCCCGATTTGTTATCCTTCATGTCCAAGAAAGTCTTTGCAAACAGTCATAATATACTTTCCACCACCCCAGTCATGCTGATTCAGAACTAACAAAACCGTTGCTGCATTAATAGCTGCATTGCTATTGATTTCTAACATTGGCATACAACCACAAATTTTGAGAGATTAAATCAATTGTAATGTATTACTGGTATTTTAATTTATATTACCGAGATGCAGGCATGGCTGTGTGGTTAAAAATGTTTGCTTCCAAACAACTTGGTTCCTTGTTGGTCCTCTTGTGTGGTACTTTGGGGCAAGTGTTTTCTATTCTAGCCTTGAACTGACCAAAGATTTCTGAGTGGATTCAGCAGAGAAAAACTGAATGAAAAGAAACCTCACTGCCATGGGAAAGTCTTTGGGAGTAATTCCTGGAGAAAAATCAAGAGTTGGAGCCCCTGAAGTAGTTCAATATTGTCTACAACCTCATTCTGGCAACTCCTGTGATGATACTAGTACCAAATTGTAATAGCCATGCTATTCCTTTGGGTCTGTCTTTGATATGGAGAGTGGGGTCACTCTACATGGGCGATAACTTGTTCCTCTATACCATACTGCTCAAAATTGGACCCTATCGAATACCTTATACTAGAGAGATAGGAAAGAAGGCTACTACTCAAGCAGCACTGGAACAGCCCACAAGTGCATCTTGTTTAGCAGAGATTGCCATTCAATCAGCAGACTGTTCAACTATAGACAGTTATGTTCCAGAAAGGCAGACAACTACAACCATCATCTATGGTCATTAATGACAGAGGCCACAGATGCGTATATGTATGTATATATGGTGGTTGTCTACTCCTTATGCAGAGTTTGACCACCTCCTGTACCTACACCTTAGAAACATCATGGCATCTGATATGGCTTTTTAAACCAGACAATG
This sequence comes from Octopus bimaculoides, assembly GCF_001194135.2. NCBI lineage: Eukaryota > Metazoa > Mollusca > Cephalopoda > Octopoda > Octopodidae > Octopus > Octopus bimaculoides. The sequence goes on from NC_068983.1 coordinate 93,624,758, forward strand.
TTTTGAAAAGACACCCACATAGATTGCAATAGCTGTTTTGGACTGCCAAGAGCTTCAGATAAGTTCTGATCTTTGTGGATCTTAAAATGTCTTTTGAGGCCTCCATTAGATTTGCAAACCTTGAAAGGTGTGCATAGATATACATATACATACACACACACACATATATATGTGTGTGTGTGTGTGTGTGTATGTGTATACATATATATGTATATATATATATGTATGTATGCGTGTATATATATATATATATATATATATATATATATATATATATATATATATATATATATATATATATATATATATACATTTTGTTTTATATATATATATACATTTTGTTTTATATATCACTCTGTGAAAACAAACCATATCAACTCAATAGTGAAAAGTTGACTGGTGATGGACTTTGACTTCAGATTACCTGGAGTTCCATACCAATCACAAGACCTTTCTTTATCCTGGTGTACTTGTATCTGCAGAGAGCTTAAGAACTATTTTGCCTGGATTATTAATCCCTTATTAATAACTCTTTGTTCTGATGTGTGTGTCTCATATTTTTGATATTGCATGATAGTAGTGAAACAAGCATCATCATCATACAAGCTGTGTTAGCTATGTGTAAATCTTCTGTGAAAATATGTTTGACTACAGAGAAACATTACTTTGCTTGGAAAGAAATGAGAGTTTAGTGACAAGATTGGCATTTGGCTGTAGAAAATCTTCCTCAGTGAATTCCATCCAACCCATTCAAGCAAGGAAAAGCAGACATTAAAAAACAATTTTGGTGATGATGAAGAAGATAATGAGGATGATTCCGGATTAAAAATAAAAGCGATGAGTACAGCAAGATTTGATATTTTAACTCAGACATAATATCACATTATAATGGAGATAATAGTATGCTACTATTACTTATTTTATCCAATCCAGAAGGACAAAAGACAAAAGTGACCTCAGGATTTGGATTCAGAACTTGGTCAGATGCATAACTGCATATAATCGTGGAATGTAGTTCATCTGTAATGTTGGCATTAATATTAAATTATAGTCAGCTGTGATATCAAATGTAATTTTGTATTATATTCCATCATATTATGATATTGATAAATAATTCATGGTTATCTTATTAAATATTTCTCATTAATTATTGCTTGTGTAGAGTTTGTACATTATACAATTAAGAATAAGCCACTGTTCTTAGAGTTTTATTTCATTTACTGCAATTCTGAACTGTAATATCTAAATGACCGGATGTTAGAATATTGATATTTGTATGTTAGCACAACTATACATAAAACAATTAATTTTATTATTATTATTATTATTATTACAACAAATTTCAATAGTGACTACATTAACAGATGAATGTCTTGAGTTAGATCTAGTGACAACAAATTTTCCGGAACTCTCAGATTTTGTAAACTATTATCGCAAAATAATTATGTGCAAATTTTAATATCCCTTCCCTATGCCTCTCTCTTGGTATTGTTTCCAGCATTATTAACAGGATTGCTATGCCCCTGATTTACATGTTCCTGACTTTTTTTACTACTTAGACCAAATTTTTCTTTAGTAGTTAATCAGTGGAAGAAGGGCAGAGCTTTTGGCTGTTGTAGGCTCTCTCAGACTGGTATGGTTGATATAGCTGATGTTAAATTCAAATTTCTGCTGGTATGTATCTGCTGGAATATTATGGGCAAGACAGGAATTTCAGTGCAGTGTATTTCTAGAGAGGAAGTATTGAACCTTGTATAGAATCTGGAGGATGAACCACAGAAGTTATGATAAAAAGACAAAATCAAGCATTGTGAGCATTCTTAGGTGGAAGTAGTATATAGTCAGTTTAAAAAATCAGAAGTCATTGTAATACTAGAAAAGATAAAAAGAAGAAGAATATCTGTAAGCTTGTAACTGGTATTGACAGTGGATAAATCTTGTCAACCAACTGAATGTCCTTTCAGATGTGGTTTAAGATGTTTGTTCATGTATGTTGTGTGTGTGTGTGTGTGTGTGTGTGTGTGTGTGTGTGTGCATGTACACGCGCACAGAAAAGATCAGTAGTTGATCAGATCTAAAGTCTGATCATATCTAGGAAGCAATTGATATCTAGGAATCTAGGATGCAGTTTAGGCAATGTTATATAAGGTTGCCATAAGAAATCATCAGAATTGTAAAGGCTGTAATTTTTAATTGGATATTTAGGGTTTTAATTACAGGTTATTTATATATAAGAGAGTGTGGCACAACACTCTGAAGCATTCCAACAGTTGATCACTATATTTTCAATTGATCAATTGATTGATTTATTAAATTGAACTATGAACACACCCAAAATGCAAATCTGAATATATTTCTTTGATGTGTTCTTATTATGTCTGCATGTTGTTGAAGGAAACTAAACTGTCTTCTGTGTCCAATGGGAAAAAGTTTCAAGGGATCAGTTCAGGTTTTACATGAGATGTTGCATGTGAATGATGCGAATATGTGGAAGATTAAGCAATAGTGAAGCATAGATGTGAGTGTGTTACAGAAGCCAACAAATACAAGCATAATTATGGAAAGCATTAAGTTGCAGCTGGCTGAATTGTTAGCACTCCAGACAGCATTTCGTTTTGTCTTTACGTTCTGAGTTCAAATTCCACCAAAGCTGACTTTGCCTTTCATCCTTTTGGGGTCATTGAAAGAAGTACCACTTGAGTTCCAGGGTCAATGAAATAAGTGTCAGTTGAGTGCTGAAGTCGCTGTAATCGACTTACTTCCTCCAGTAAAATTTCTGGCCTTGTGTCTATAGTAGAAACGATAATTATCAAAGACCTAATTGAACTTTGGAATGCACCAGAGTTGATAGAATGTGGTTCAGAGAGAATTCCACCAAGACATCCTGCAATGGAGAAGTCTGGCAGCAGAGGAGTGTTGAATGAAGCCCTTAAGTGAGAACCTTCATTTTGATGTTTTTCTTGCCAGATCCAGCTAAAGACTTTACTGAGTGTCAAGTTCAAACACATTGCTTGCAAAAGTTCTCAGGATGTCTCTAGTTATTTAGCTCTATGAAAAACTTAGTAGAGATCTCTGACGACCAGGAAAAACACAAAGTAATGAAAGAGATGGTTGTTTCTGACACTTTTTATTACCTTTGAGATCTTGGAAGTGGAGACAACAGGTCCATTCAGTTGTTTGTTGTAAGAGAGGTTGCCTTTCTTAGGAACAGGACAACACTTTAGCATATTTCAAGAAGTCCAACTTTATTGCTATAAAGTCTGTAGTATCATCATCATCGTCATCATTATCATCATTATTATCATCATCATGATCGTCGTTGTCGTCGTCATCATCATTATTATCATCATCACCACTATTGTCTCATCAAAGTTAACTTCCTTTTTCATCCTTTCAGCATCATTAAAGTTCCAATCAAGTACTAAAGTTGATATAATTGACTGTTCCATCTCCCAATTTGGTGATCTTATATCTATTAAGAAATTATTGATATTATTATTTTTATTATTATTATTATTATTATTAAAGTGGTGAGCTGGCAGAAACTTTTTGCATACTAGACAAAATGCTTAATGGTGTTTCATCAATCTTTATGCATTGAGTTCAAATTCCACTGAGGTTGACTTTGCCTTTCATCCTTTCAAAGCGATAAAATACATACTAGCTAAGCACTGGGGTTGATGTAATTGACTTACCCCCTCCCCTGAAATTGCTGGCTTGTGCCAAAATTTGAAACCATTATTATTTTTATTAAGGCAGCAAGCTGGCAGAATCATTACCATGCCAAGCAAAATGCCTAATGGCATTTCTCTCATCACTACATTCTGAGTTCAAATTCTGCCAAGGTCGACTTTGCCTTTCATTCTTTCGGGGTCAATAAATTAAGTGCCAGTAAAACACTGGGGTTGATTAATTGACTAGTCTCCTCCCCACAAATTTCAGGCCTTGTGCCTATAGTTGAAAGGATTATTATTATCATTATTATTATTAAGAAGGCAGTGATCTGGAAGTATTATTACTGTATAGAACAAAATGTTTAATGGAATTTCTTACAGTTTTACTTTCTGAGTTCAAATTCTTCTAAGGTCAACTTGCCTTTCTTCTTTTCAGGGTTGATAAAATAAATAACAGTCGAGCACTGGGGTCAATGTATTCAACTGGAACCCTTCCCCCAAATTTCTGACCTTGTGCCGCTAGTTTTAAGGACTATTATTATTATTATTATTATTATTGACTTTGACAGGATTTTTATGCTCTGAGTCCACATCCTGCAGAGGCCAACATTACTTATCATCCTTTTGGGGTTGATACAGTAAGGTTGTTCTAAGAGTTTTATTTCATTTACTGCAATTCTGAACTGTAATATCTCAATGACAGGATGTTAGAATATTGATATTTGTAAGTTAGCACAACTATACATAAAACAATTAATTTTATTATTATTAATATTATAAATTTAATGGTGACCACATTAACAGAAGTTAACTCCTTCCCTTAAATGTGGTTGGCCTTGTGCCTAAATCATAAACCATTATTATTATTATTATAGCAGTGAGCTGGTAGAATTGCTACCACACTGATTGAAATGATTAGCAGTATTTCACCCATTTTTATGATCTGGGTTAATATTCTGCTAAGGTCAACTTTGCCTTTCATCCTTTTGGGAGTTGATAAATTAAGTACCAGTGATGTAGGGGGGGGCAGTGTGATCGACTTACCCTTCTCACAAATTTCAGGCCTTGTGCCTACAGTAGAGAGGATTATTATTATTATTATTATTATTATTATTATTAATAGTATTATTATTATTATTATTATTGGTTTCAAATTTTGGCACAAGACTAGTAATTTCAGGGGAGGGTGTACATATATACATACATATGTATGTATGTAAGTACATACATACGGATAGATAGATGGATTGATGTGTATTTGTGTGTGACTGTCTCCTTGTCTTGGCATGGTGTGATAGTTGTAAACAAATGTTTACATCATGTGAGTGATGTCCTTCATTCCCAATCTTCTGTGAAAACATGTTTGGTCATGGGGAAATGTGACCTTACATGGAAACAGGTGAGGGTTGGTGACAGGAAGGGCATCTGGCTGTAGAAAATCCACCTCAACAAATTCCATCTGACTTATACAGGCATAGAAAAGTGGATGTTAAAATGATAATGATGATGATGATGACAATTCTTGTCTTGATGTTTTTATATTTTGTTAGTTTCTCTATTTCTTTCAGAAATACATTATTAACTATTTGAATAGATTATGAGATAATAATATTTCTGTGAATTTCCTACATCTCCCTGCTTGTGTGAGTCAGTAAATTGCAGAGTATAAAAGTCCTATGTGATTAGTAATTAATTGCATCAAGAGAAGTTTGTGTGTTAAGTGGAGAGATGAATTCTAATATTTTCAAAGAAAAACCTCTCAAAAATCCTTTGGTCTCAGAGCTTTGAGTCCTGGTTTATCACTAAGTGCTGAGTAATTTCTTTGTCTACCTCTTTGCTTGTTTTTGTCAAGTACCATCCACAGAGTGGGGTTTTCTCATCAACAAATTGGCATGACATTTTATTGCCTCATTTTTAATTTGGTCCTTTTTAGTAATTTCTGTTATTATATATATATTCTTATTCTAATGTTTGTTTTTATGTTGAGCTATAATAAAAACAATTTTACATTGAACTGAAGTATAACTTTTAAAATAAGAATAGTATTTTACAGTGATTTTGAAGTTTCAGCCTGCATGGGCTTCATTGCACTGTCTGATAAAGGTCAAACAGGCCAATACTTCAAAGTCACTGGCAATACTATATCTTATATATATATATATATATATATATATATATTCTGTTGTTGTTGTTCTTTCTTAAACACTTCTCAGCTGTCTCTTATCTCAGTTTTTGTTTCCACCTTCTTCATGTTTTGTAGTTATTTGTATTGATTTTCTTTTCTTCTATATTAGCTATTTTTGTAGACTTACTGTTGATATTTCATAGTATTTTTCTAATTGCAGAAACAACATTACTTCTTCTACCTAATTGTATTGATAGTAAATCATCTTTCTATGCAGTCATTAGTTTTCTTCCTTATCTGTCTAGTGTTGAAATTTCACTTAGTTTCAAGTTGAAAATATTATAACTACAGCTAATTACTTGAGCAGCTTTTGATGCCTATTACCTTATTTTTAGCATTTAACTAAGTTTTAAGCATTAATCTGTCTATAATATTATTTTCTCAACTTTCTTTTGTGTATTATTCTGTCTAGTTCATTAATTTCTAAGTAATTTGTAACCTGTGTTTGGCTTAATTCTCTTATCTCTGTTTCTTTATCTTACATAATTGTTTCTAATTTAGACACAAAGCCAGCAATTTTGAGGGGGAAGGTTAGTCAATATCATTGACTCCAGTATTTAACTAGTATTTCATTTTGTTAAACCTGAAAGAAGGAAAAGTAATCTTTACTTTGGTGAGAGTTGGACTCAGAATATAACATAGAGTAGCACAATTAAAGGCAAGTCATTTTGAGTGACAGCCTAGCAATTCTGCCAATCTACTACCCTTTTCTTTATTCCCTTAATTTGTTAATTGTTTCAGTCATTTGACTGCAGCCATGCTGGAGTACTGCTTTGAAGGGTTTTAGTCGAACAAATTGACCCCAGGACTTATTTTTTTGAACTGCTAAGTTACAAGGACATAAACACACCAACACCAGTTGTCAAGCAGTGATAGGGGTTCAAATACAGGTACACATACACACACACATATATATATACATACATATATATATATATATATATACAATGGGCTTTTTTCAGTTTCCATCTACCAAATCCAGTCATGAGATTATAGTAAAAGACACTTGCCCAAGGTGCCACACAGTTGGACTGAACCCGGAACCAGGTGTTTGGGAAGCAAGCTTCTTACCACACAGCCATGCCTGTGCCTATTATTTTTCTAATTCTCCCCTCTTCAAGATTATTTTGACATATTTCTAAACTGAATTTCATACTAATTTCTCTCCCAAATCTTTCCACTATATGTAAATGATTTTCTTATTATATCTTATTTATAGTCTTCAACTTGAGGTTATCCATACACATGAGATGGTTGATTGTCACTCCATGATACTTGTGTTCATATTCAGTCTGGTTTTTAGCATATAAGTGAAACACAACAATGACAAAATTAAAAAGTAGTGGAGTAAGTCCCCATTCAGTACAACACTTCTAATAAACATTGGTTTAGTTTTAACAATATCCCATTTTCTGTCCCATTGTTGTTTTATCAGCAGGTTTTATGTTTATCTATTCTTTCATTGGTCCCTAAGAGGATTCGTTTATTTATTTCTTTAACTATTTCCACCTTTTGATTATTGTCATATTTCAAAATTTACTGATGTAGAGCTTACAACTTTTAACTCTTTCTCATATTTGCTTATGTTTATATTTCCATCAGTTGTAGTTTTGGTTCAACTTTTGTTAGTATTCTATAAGTGTGCTATAGATTTGATTTTGCCGTGTTTTATTGTTTCTTTCATTTGTTTTGTACTAGATCTGAATTCATGATTTATGTGCTCTATGTTGTTAGCGTTAATGTATTATATTTTTATTATTTGTATTATCATTATGCATTCTTTCTTCAAAGTTTTCTGCTTTTATGTTCTATGTTTTTACTTTTATTTTTAAATATGTATCTTAGAATGTTGGAATCCAAAGTTTTAGACTAGGGTTATTTTTTCCCCAGATACTATATATGCATGTGTTGGGGAAATCTCATTTTTTCGGATAGTATATTGGTAAAATATACATGTACTATGGAAATGTAAGTGTCTTGGGTCCATTTATTATTTTGTTGAGGAATAAAGTCCAGCTCTTTATTTAGATTATCATCTACTTTTTTTATCAGGTAACAATTTATTCATTTCTGACAATACAAAAGGTTTCATACTCCATTTTTCTAAAAGATTTCCTGCATCAAATTCAAAGTACACATTTTCCTTTTAACCATGGGCGAATATTATACTTTCCATTTGTATTGTCTATCATGCTTTGTTTTGGTTTGAATTTGTCTGGTATTGATCTGACTTGCACTCTGCTGCTGCTACTGTTGTTGTTTCACTTGTAGTATTTTTATTGCACACTTTTACAGTACAACCCAGTGCAGTTCTGTATGGAATATTTTTGCTTTGTTTTTTCTGTTGCATTGGAAATAGATTGTGTAAGTTTTATTGTGAGGTGATCATGTAGAATATGTGCTGTGTGAGTTGTGTGATATTATTTAGTCATGCCACATTACATTCTCAGTTCTGATCTCTTGTGGCTGGGGTTGATAAAATAAGTACCAGTAATATACCGTGTTTTCGATCTATTTCTTTTCATTTTTTTAGCCTTATTGCAAGCCATGTAAAATGCACCCAACACACGTTCTAAAGTGATTGGTGTTAGGAAGGGCATCTAGCCATAGAAACCATGCCACAAGAGACAATTAGAGTTGAAACTGCAATCTTACTATCATGAGTCCAACACACTAACCACTAAGCTACGTGCCTCCACTGGTTACTCATTTACAGTTGAGTGGAATGGAACTGTGAAATGAAATATAATGTTCAAGAACACGACAAACCACCAGGTCCAAGAACTGAAACCATGATCTTGCTATCATGAGTACAACTCCCTAACCATTAGGCCATGTGCTTTTCCTATGCTTGCATATGCTCTCCCTATGCTTGCATGGGTTAGATGGAATGAATTTGTTGAGCAGATATTTTACAGCCAAATGCCCTTCCTGTTGCCAGCCCTCATGGCCAGATTTTACAGAATATTGAAAACAAAGGATACCACTTGCATTATGGTAACACTTGTTTACAACAGTGTCAAGGCAAGGTGACAGTAACACACACACACACATATATATCAGGTCATCCTATAAGTTCTGTCCGAATTTTGAATAAAGAAAACAAGTGATCAAATGTTATATTTAATTGAAATTTAATCATCAATGTACTTTCCCTGATTATCTATGACTTCCTTCCATCTATTTACAAGCTTTTTAATCCCATCAATGTAAAACTCTTTTGGTTTCAAAGTGAAGAACTCTGAAATGTCAGTTTTGACCTCCTCCTGGCTTGCAAAAGTTATGTCCCCCAAATGATTCTGTAAACTACAAAACAAATGGTAGTCTGAAGGAGCAAGGTCGGGAGAATAAGGTGGAGGAGGAATTTTTTCCCAACCAAGCTCTTCAATCTTCTGTGATGTG
>NC_068983.1:93634327-93634606 GCF_001194135.2 Octopus bimaculoides
ACATTTTGATAGAACATCCATTTTTCGTCACCAGTCACAAGTCATTCCAAAAAGGGTGAAATGAGTTTGTGAGAATGGAGAGAAAAACAGATGTCAACTCAGGATTTGCAGTTGCTTTTGGACAATTCATGGGGCACCCATTTTCCAAGTATAGGAACGTTTCCAAGTTGTTGAAGATGACGATGAACAGTTGTATGGTTTGAACTAAGCTTTATTACCAATTCTTCAACTGATAATGCAGGATTTTCTTCAAGTAATGCCTCAAGGGGCTTATCATCA
>NC_068983.1:93635239-93638052 GCF_001194135.2 Octopus bimaculoides
TATATATATATATATATATATATATATCATGCATGATTTTGAAGATAAGCATTTTAGATATCAAATGAAATATTGTTGAGCTTAAATGAACTCAGGCAGAATGGTATAAAAGAGAGACTGCAAAAATACCTCCTCTTGCATAAGTTGGAGATAGTGCAGATTTAACTTAAAAGGCAGATGAAGGTGAGAAGCTCAAATGGAAAGCAGATTATTTAATCATATTTTCTAACTCCCAACATATTATCACTTAATGTCAGAAAATTTCCTACAAGTACACAGCATTATCAAATTACTGACAACAATTAACTGGCTGAATATTTCATGAGACAATGGAAGTGTGCAGTAGGTGGAATATTATTATGTATGTACTCGTTATTATTCATCTTCATCATGTGAACACAGATGTGGGGGTGCAGTAAGACAGCCTTTTCATGTCTTGAAAGCCTTTAGATAATGTGACTAATGACTAATTACAGCACCACAAATAATGTGTCATGGAAGGTGAAAAGTTATCTTCTGGCTAAAATTAAATTCTGGAGATAAATTAGTGATAGAGAGAGACATACATACATTTCATTTAAGTCAGAAATCAAGCTATCCATCTTAGATCTTGTCAGATTGGATAAAAGCCACCTGTTTATTAGCAAGAACCTTGGAGATATCAGGTAGATATAAATATCGGAGCATACATCTTGATATATTGATATCACACTTAATAAAGAAATTTTCTCTATTCAGCTTTACTTTCTGCTGTATCTGTGTGTGTGTGTACTTATATTATTGTCTCTTTATGGTCAGAGTTCAAATCCCAACAGGGTCATCTTCGCTTTACATTGTCTATAATAATAAAATAAGTACCTGTCAACTTCAGGAGTAGATTTAATCAACTGTCTTTCCCTCACAAATCTGAATGGACTTATATTGGAAATTCATCCCTCCTCCTCCTCCTCATCATCATCATTGTTTTTATTTCTGTTTTTCCCATGCTGATATGGGTTAAATGAGACTCATTTAGGCAATATTATGGATGCCCTTCTTGACAACAACCTTTGTTTTTCAAGTAAGATACTTTATTGATGGACTTCATATGAGCTGCTTGACTTTTCATCCCTGTAAGCCATAAACATTATCACCACATGTAATGCAGTGATGCCTAGGTACAAATGTATGCGCAACACACACACACACGCACACACACACACACACGTACATAAATACATGCATAAATACATACATACAAACAAACAGCAATATGTGATGACTGATGCAGACTTTGTGGAGCTAACGCTGAAGATATCACCCACATCATAAGCAGTTGTCCGAAAATATCATGGTATTATCTACTGATTAGACATGGATGTTGTTGCTAAGACAGTGTATAATGAGATCCATCAGAAAGATAACCCCAGGGCCAAAGAAATAAGAACCCACAGTATGGTAGAACCATAGCCACTCATAATAAAGAGTACTAGTGGAATGTCTCAGTGAAAACCTCAATAAAATGTAAACACAAGAGACCTGATATAGTGATCTGGGATAGAGAAAAGAAACTGTTTACAGTTGTGGAAATCAGTTGCCCAGTGGATGATAAAGATCAATGAAAAAGAAAACACCTATGCTGAACTATTGAGAAATTTACAGTTACTTTATCCAAATTACAATTTCAGGTTTATACCTGTAATTATTGGGGCACTGGGATATGTAACACACAACCTAAATACCATCTTGAGAAACTAGGCTTCTCAAAACCAGGAAAGAGAAAGCTGATTTGAAGACTACAGATCCAAGCCATTACTGGAACTGTAAAAATCAGTAAAACTTTCCAGAAGTTTATCATTTAAGTGTATATGAGTATTTCTAGACATGTAACTATATGCATGAGAATGCATACATAAAACAAAACATACAGGTCTGCACATATACATACATGCATGCATGCATGCATACATACATACACACACACACACATACATATATGCATACATACATACACACATACATCCATACAAACAAACAAAACTATCCTGTTGATGTGGTGAAATTCCAATGAAGGAGCCTTGGATCTAGATTAGAAACCAGCCCTTTCTCTATTGGCAAGAAATCTCGAAATAAAATATATGATAGGATTCTCTGTTTTCATGTACTATATTTTACTCACAAGGCATTTGTCCAAGGTGCTACACAGTGGAATCAGATCCAAATCTGTGTGGTTGTGAAGCGACCTTTTTAATTACACAGTCATGTCTACAACTGAATCATTATTATTAACACTTTTACTGCAGTAGTCAGATATATCCACACACATGTACAATGGGTGCTCCACTCTACCTGCAATGTCGATAGGTTTTTAATGTATGTTGATTCTAAAGCCAATCACTCTGTACATTCAATGACAAGAGAGATAACACATTCCTTATTTGAAAACCTGGCAGGGTTCTTGTCAAGAAAGGCATCTGGCCATAGAATACAACCTCAAAAAATTCCTGTCAAACTCTTGGTAGCATGGAAAAGTGGTTGTTATAAGATTGAAGGAATGATACATACACAAGCGTGTGCACACACACATACACACACACACACACACACACATACAAATACACACATATGTACATGCATATGTATATATTAATAACATATATGTATGTGTGTGTATGTATATATAAATGCTTTTCCTGTGTGACTAATATATATATATATGTAGTCACACAGGAAAAGCATCTGGCCTTCCTCTGATCCATGCAAGCATTAAGAAATCAATCGTAAAACAATGCCAATAAATGTGTGTGTACATACATATATAATATGTATGTATA
>NC_068983.1:93638062-93638654 GCF_001194135.2 Octopus bimaculoides
CAATAACAATAATAACAATAATAATAACAAATAAATAGACCTATGTACATATATATATATGTATGTATGTATGCATGTATGTTTGTATATATGTGCAAATATATATGTATCATAATGATCATTATTTAATGTCAGCCTTCCATACTGACATAGATTGAACAATATGTGTGTTTGTGTGTGTGTGTGTGTGTGTGTGTGTGTGTTTGGAACTGTGTGTGTGTGTATGTTTGGAACTGTGTGTTTTTTAATGTTTTTATGTGTTTGAATTTATCTGTTCAATACAATAGTGTCAGTTAGCACAGATCTAGTGTTGAGTGAAAATTTTAAACTTAGCTAATGGGTAAAAATTGTAGAATAAAGTATCAGACTGAAATATATATATACTGGCGACACTATGATTGACTATAAAACCCCTGAAGCTGTGACCCAGCATGGCCACAGTTCAATGACTAAAACCAGTAAAGAAATGAAAGAATGGGTGTGTGTGTGTGTGTGTATGTGCGTGCAAGGGAGTGTATGTATATTTGTACATTTGTGTTTGTGTATACACACACACACACACACCCACACACATATGTATACCTACATATAT
>NC_068983.1:93638953-93645937 GCF_001194135.2 Octopus bimaculoides
ATATATATATATATATATATATACATGTATGTATATATGTATATGTATATATATATATATTTATTTATATATATATTGAAAATTATATATAAATATGTACATAATGTATGTGTGCATGTATGTAAATACACACACACACACACACCATAAAATATCAGGAGGTATGAGAGATGAGTATATTTATTTAAGCATTTATGAATATATTTATTTAACCATTGAAATTATTATCACATGCTGAAGACTGAGAAATGGCCATAATCCAAAGACTATGGCAATATCTCTGTGTTTATCATGTGATAATAATTTCTGTGTGTACCAAATTCTTTTACATGTCTGCACTAATATGCATGCTACATATTATAAGATATATACAACTATGTATTTACAAAGCAGTGAATATTAAAAAATGCTAGCTTGTTCCACTGGAGGAGCTTTCTCTGATAGCTATATGATTCTATGAATCCATGTATTACATTACAGATTTATATATGTCCATACATGATGGACTTTCCCATCAAAGATGATGTTTGAGTGTGCAGCTTTTGCCGAACAAGCTGCACAAATGATTTGTTTATAGTGATCAAATGTTCATACCACACATTAGCTCACTGGCTCCATCAAATCAATTCCAAGCAGTGAGCTGAATAATAATAATAATAATAATAATAATAATAATAATATTAATAACATCGAAAATACCTTAAGATTGAGAACCCAGGTTTGAAATTTCCCCAAGACACCTGATGAAGGCTGGAGGGTATATCAGCCGAAACGTGTTAACAAACAAGATGAGGACAAATATCTGTCAAATGTAAATAATGTAAATAATATGGGTGGCTTATTAGCAATTGAACAACCTAAAGGCAAATTTATAGATGTCACTAAAGTGACAGAGGGTACTAAGTGGTACCAGCATTGGTAGAAATGAGAGTCAAAACAACTCAATCGCCACAGAAGCCCTATCTTAATGACTGACAAGAGAGACAAGCTCTCTACAGCAGATCTAGCCAGATCACTGGTGACATTGAATTTTGATGCTTCTTAGAGCATCTTAATTCTTATTGATGGCTCTTACCGCACCTAGGGTTAAACTCAACTCACCTTGTCAGCTTATATATATACATGTATAATCTGCACCATCATCATCATCAACACTATTGACTATTTTTCAACATTCAATGACATTCATCATCAACATTTAACGACCACTTTTCCATTCTCGCATGGGTTAGACAGAATTTGTTGAGATACATTTTCTACAACTGGATGCCCTTCCTGTTACCAACCATTGCCTGCTTCCAAGTAAGGGAACATTTTCTCATCACAAGATATGTTTACACAAAAAATCAGAAATGAAAGACCACATGCATGATGCATTACAGCTGTCACATGATGTTAAGACAAGGAGACAGTAACGCATACACATACATACACGTGTGTGTTTATGATAGTCTTCTTTCGGTTTGCATTTATCAAATCCACTCAGAAGGCTTTGGTGATCTGAGGGCTGTGTTAGAACATATTTGCCCTAGGTACCATGCAGTGGGACTGAACCAGAACTGCATGATTGGTAAGAAAACTTCTTACTTCATAACCACACAAATGTTTGTATTATTATTATTTAATAACAGTTTGATTCACCTCCATGCAACTTAAAGTTTTGTAGGCATGTAGAACAGACCTATTTTGTCATGCATCTAGAAGTAATAGAATAATATATGTAGCTCCTACAATATGTTGAGTTCCACTTTCTTTCATATATCCACTCACCCATAAATATATATATATATATATATATATATATATATATATATATATATATATATATATATATATATATATATATATCATCATCGTTTAGCATCCACTTTCCATGGTGGCATGGGTTGGACAGTTTGACTGAGAAGAGGCTCCAATCTGATCTGGCAAGATTTCTACAGCTGGATGCCCTTCTTAATGCCAACCACTCCAAGCGTGTAGTGAGTGCTTTTTACGTGCCACTGGCATAGAAGCAAGTCAGGTGGCACTCGTATTGACCACACTCATATAGTTTTTTTTTGCATGCCATTGCACTTGTATATATTTAAATTCATAAACAAACCTGAAGGCTGATAAATTACGAAGAAGAGTGACCACAAAGGTCTTTATACAATAATAACAATAATTATATATTATCATTATTATAATATATATACTCCAAGTAGAGTAACATAATCTAAACAAATGACCAAAAAATTATGAGCTGAACCCGTTGGGGATCAAATGCCCACATCAATGCTTACATGGCTCCATGCACATCCAATAGACCCAAATAGCTCACCCATCAATTTCAGTCAAATTTAATGTATAAGTACTTACTGGCTAGTATTTATATTTGTAAACAAATGTGAAGGTTGATAAGTTACAGAGAAGAGTGACCACAAAGGTCTTTATACAATAATAGTTATAATTATATATCATTATTATAATAATTATATGTATTCCAAGTAGAGCGACCTAATCTAAACAAATAACTGAAAAATGATGAGCTGAACTCATTGGGTTCAGCTGCCTGTCTGGGAATTTAAACCATGATTTTGGTGGAGTGCGTATGTGATAAGAAGCTTGCTTCCCAACCACATGGTTCCAGGTTCAGCCCCATTGCATGGCACCTTGGGCAAGTGTCTTCTACTATAGCCTCAGGCTGACTAAAGCCTTGTGAGTGGATTTGGTAGATAGAAACTGAAAGAAGTTTGTCGTATATATATATATATATATATATATATATATATATATATATGTATGTATTGATGTGTCTGTGTTTGTTCCTCTACCATTACTTGACAACCGATGCTGGTGTGTTTATGTTCCCGTAACCTAGCAGTTCAGCAAAAGAGACTGATAGAATAAGTACTGGGGGTCAATTTGTTTGACTAAAGATGGTGCTCCAGCATGGCCACAATCAAGTGACTGAACCAAGTAAAAGATTAAAGAACAGCTGCAACACCCTAACCACTTGATCACATGTTTTCAAATACACACACACACACATATGTTATAAATATGCACAAACAAAGATAATGAAGATAAATATTGCAAGATTGATCACTTTTCATATATTGTGTGTCATATAATTAATTAACCTAAGCAAAGTAATCCAAAGAATTAGCAAGACTTTGGGATGAGAAAACTCTTGAGAAACATCAGTGTTATTGTGAAAGTCTACAAATGAAGATTTATGGCTGTGTTAAATATACAGTTAATTGCTTGGTGATTAAAGTGATCATGAAGGTAGTAAGTGAGGTGGATGGTGTGGGTGTTGTTGGTAGTGAAGGTGATTGTGGTGGTATTGTTGTTTAGCCCAGTGTCAGCCTTGATCAAGGCAACCTATGATCAAAGATGGCTCAGCCATGACCAACCCTTTCTTTTTACAGTTGCATGTTTTAGATATAGTTATATGGTGCAGTCTGATGACTGCAAGTATGCCTAGAAACTATAAGTAACCATAAGAAAAATCTGTAGTTTATATTACTTTAGCAATGATATTAAATAGGGTGTTGGGTGAAACTGAAATTTATATATATTATACAGTTCTATATTTAAGAGATGAGGAATTATTTACATTATTTACATTTGACGGATATTTCTCCTCATCTTGTTTGTTGTTAACACAATGTTTTGGCTGATATACCCTCCAGCCTTCGTCAGGTGTCTTGGGGAAATTTCGAACCTGGGTTCTCATTCCTAACGATGTTACTATTATTATTATATTATTATTATTACTATTATTAATCAGGTTCGAAATTTCCCCAAGACACCTGACGAAGGCTGGAGGGTATATCAGCCAAAACGTTGTGTTAACAACAAACAAGATGAGGAGAAATATCCGTCAAATGTAAATAATGTAAATAATATATATTATAGTTCATATTACTTTATACAGGTGCAACGATGGCTGTATGTACAGGTGCAGAGGTAGCTACGTGGTTAAGAAGCTCACTTTGCAGCCATATGTTGTGGGTTCAGTCTCTCTGCATGGCTCCTTCGGTAACTAAAACTTTCCGAGGTGGTGCACTAGCATGGTCACAGTCCAATGACTGAAACAAATAAAAGCTAAAAGATATACATTACTCTACACATTTATATCAGTGTTATATATTTTTTTATGCTGTTGTCAAACACTATGACTACAGAGAGTGAGTCGGCGCTTAGTCATTAAGAGGTGATAGAACCAGTTAACATTGCTCAGACACATCTGATACTCTGGCTTGATTGTAGTATCTTCGGTTTTAAGAATGGGAATTATTGTGTTGTTGTCCAAGCTGTTATTGTCTATAATTTTGCACAGACAAAGTACTGAAAGATGACCTCAGGATGCTGAACTTTTCAGACGAGATGATAAAGGACTGAGATACCTGGCACTTTGCTGTACTCAAGAAGAGTTGTACTCCACAGGAGAAGTGTTAAGATTGCTCCCCGTGGCAAAGAAGATTGGCCTGCAAGAGTCCTGTGTCAGTGCCATGTAAAAGGCACTCACACTGGTGCCATGTTAAAAGCACGCAGCACATTGTAAAGTGTTTGGTGTTTGGGAGAGCATCCAGCCATAGAAACCATGCCAAATCAGACTGGAACCTGGTGCTGGTTGGACAAGAGTGGGAAAGCAGCTGGAGAACTCGATGACAATACATATATATGTGTGTGTGTGTGTGTGTGTGTGTGTGTGTATATATATATATATATATATATATAATATGTGTGTGTGTGTGTGTATAAAACTACTCCAAATCATTGTTAGAGTGTTTGTATAAGTGAAGTCTGGACCAGCTAGTTTGTACTGGCACCAAGTTGTATAAGTTGTAATAATGAAGTCAAATCAAAAGGTAAACTGAGGAAGGTTTTACATAATGGATGCTTTTCCTATTATATATGATGAAGACCTGAATCACATGTATTAAATGATTTGAAAATATCACTATTTGGTTTTACTTCATTTGACAGTTTGGATAAAAGGAAAAGGAAACACAATATCCCATTCATGAATAAAAGTATTTAAATAAATCAAAAAATATCAACTAGATTATGGCTGGGAGATAACAATTTACTCAAAATACCTGCCCTCAGCTTCCATCGAGGCCTCAAGACAGCTCCAGAACCTGGTGCATACATTCCTCACTGTGTCCTTGGGAAGATCCTTGTTCTTGGTGACAGCTCAGCCTCAAGTTTGCATGCAGAGAAGTTGGTGTCTTTCTCAACCATGCCCTACACATAGTAATCCACAAGATTACAAACAGTGGAATCAGGAAGCCAGAAATTGAGGCTGGTGAAGTCATAGAAATTCTCCAACAACCACTTGTAACTCTATCCAGAGATATACCAAGGAGCTGAATCTTGCTGCCACACATATGGCCTTCCAGCAGCAACCCTCTCCAGGCAAGGTTTGACTGCAGTCTCCAGCAGCTCCACATAGCCATCTGAACCGAGTCTAAGGCCTGCTTCAAAGATGTGGGGATGAATTCCCGTGTGCGGACACTTTCAGAATGCCTAGTGTGTCTCTTTTTGCTGGCCATGGCTTCTTAGTCTCCATTGCAGTTGTCCATGTTCATTGAGCAGCAGTCATGATGTTTGCATTTTGATATCCTGTGCAGATCATCATGATATAAATAACGCTTTTCCAATATTCAGATGGTTCCAGTCCTCCATGTTAGCCAGCTGTTTCTCAACTACTACATAAATTTTTATGCTCTTCACTGCTGTTTACTGTTCACCAATAAATCATGAGGATCCTAAAGAATAAAAAGGAGGCAGAAAAATCATTAAATTTAACCCGGACACCTGCTACATAAGAATATATTTATCTGGTCATCCCATAAGTTCTGTCTGAATTTTGAATAAAGATAACAAGTGATCAAATGTTATATTTAATTGAAATTTAATCATCAATGTACTTTCCTTGATTATCTAAGACTTCCTTCTATCTATTTACAAGCTTTTTAATCCCATCAATGTAAAACTCTTTTGGTTTCAAAGTGAAGAACTCTGAAATGTCAGTTTTGACCTCCTCCTGGCTTGTGAAAGTTATGTCCCCCAAATGATTCTGTAAACTACGAAACAAATGGTAGTCTCAAGGAGCAAGTTTGGGAGAATAAGGTGGATGAGGAATTTTTTCCCAACCAAGCTCTTCAATCTTCTGTGATCTGATCTTTGCAGTGTGGGGTCACACATTGTCCTGATGAAACATCACTCCTTTTCAATTCACTAAAGAGGGCCTTTTTTTCTTCAAAGCTTGGTTCAAACACTCTAATTACTGACAGTAGACTTGAGCATTGATTGTTTCATTCGGTAGTAACAATTCAAAAGGAATTACTCCTTTGCAATCCCACTAGAAAGAGAGAAGAACCTTTTTTCCATGAAGTTCCCTTCTCGGTTGTGGTTGAGTTTTTTCCCTTTTACCAAGCCACTGTTTACGACATTTAACATTTTGATAGAACATCCATTTTTCATTACCAGCCACAAGTCATTCCAAAAAGGCTGAAATGAGTTTGCGAAAATGGAGAGAAGGGCAGTTGTCAACTCAGGATTTGCAGTTGCTTTCAGATAATTCATGAGGCACCCATTTTTGAAGTTGTTGAAGATGACAATGAACAGTTGTATGGTTTGAACTAAGCTTTATTGCCAATTCTTCAACTGATAATGCAGGATTTTCTTCAAGTAATGCCTCAAGGGGCTTATCATCAAACTCAATTGGACGTCCTGTTTGATCTTCATCTTCAAGGCTGAAATCTCCACTTCTGAATTTTGCAAACCATCTTCTGCAAGTTCTTTCATTCAAGCATTCTTTCTCATAAACTGTGTGTATGTTTCGCGTCGCTTTGGCTGCAGAGTTTCCTTTTTGTGCCTCAAATGGACACTTCCATGTTAGAAAGGGTTTTACTCAAAGGAATTTTAATTCTATTATTCTTTAAGATAATATTTAATTAGTTTAAATGTACACACATGCATAAAAAT
>NC_068983.1:93646187-93655480 GCF_001194135.2 Octopus bimaculoides
CTGTACTTGACTGGTACTTACTTTATCAACTCCCAAAATTTGAAAGGCAAAATCAGCCTTGGGGGATTTTGAACTCAGAACATAGAGACAGATAAAATGCTGCTAAGCATCTCGCTCAGTGTGCTAATGATTCTGCCAGCTCACTGTCTTACTTATCTGAAATATTGATAGATTAATTAATTATCTGGAATATTGATAAGTTGTTATTGCTACTGACATCTAATTAACACAAGAAAGGGAGCTTTGTTCCATATATTCAATTATATGTGAACGTTGTCAGATCTTGCTTCTCAACAGGTGAAGTATATGTGCTTTTAGTATCACACTAGTTTTACCACTGTTTTAAGAGGATGATGAAGTCTTTTTTAATGAGCTGGATGTGGTTTATAACATTTGTGTGAGCAACACCATTCCAAATATGGGGCAGTACTGTAATGTAGGACATATCGCCTATATATCTATTCTTTTATTTTTTTATTCTGTTACTTGTTTCAGTCATTAGACTGTGGCCATGCTGGGGCACTGCTATGAAGAATTTTATTTGAATGAATCAACCCCAGTACTTTAATTTTTTTAAAGCATGGTACTTATCCTATTGGTCACTTTTGCCAAACCACTAAGTTATGGGGCCATAAATGCACCAACACTGGTTGTCAAGCCATGATGGTGGACAAACATGGATACACACACACACACTCACATATGTATATATATATATATATATATATATATACACAGTGGGTGATGGGTAAATTGTTGCCATATTATATTTTTTATTTCACGCATTGCTTGATTTTAAATTTACTGACTACACAGTATAGTAGGGTCAATTGAGCACCATCTGTGAGAAAGACAGCACCCTGGTGCAATTCAGTCTGCCAGAAATTTGGAAACGACATGCTGTACTGCTTGGCATTCATGCCAGAAGCTCCAGTACGAAACGGTGGAAGCTCCAATACAAACATGTACCAATACAGACATGTACTGAGAGTGATAAAAATCAAACATTCAGTCAACATCATGATGTTTGGAGTGATCACTAGTGTTGGTGACATTATGCCTCCAGTCATCTTCCCACATGGCCTCAGGCTCAACACGGAGGCCTACATCAAGTACCTGGAGGAGGTAGTGCTGCCCTGGGTCAAGAGGGTGGCTGCTGGAAGACCCTACATCTGGCAAAAAGACTCTGCACCATGCCACATAAGCAGGAGAACCAAGTCATGGCTGTCAGACAATTTCTGCAACCACATCACTCCTAACATTTGTGTAGAGTGCAGTTGAGTGAGAGACCAGCAAAACTCCTTGTAACACCAAAGATGAACTGAAGGCAAGGATTATGGCAGCATTCACCAACTTAAACTAGGAGGCCATCTAAATGAATCACAGGAGATTCTGAAGTTGTCTGGAGGCTGTGGTTGAAGCCAATGGTGATTTTATTAGACAAATTTACTCTTTAGTATTTCAAGATATTTTTGTGCAATTTTGGTGAATATATTTGTTAAAATGAGATGTCAGTTTTATTTTCATTTTTGCATAATTTAGATAATTTATTAATTGCATCCTATATACATATATATATATATATATATACACACATACATATATATACTAGAGTAAGCACATAAATGTGAAACAAGGTGGTCAAAATAGTATTTGAATACCAGAGGTAGAATAATATGCTTTATTAATAAAGCTGCAAAGACATCACAAAAACTGGTACTCAGAGTTTCACATTCATCGGACAGTTTTGGCTGAGACAAATGGCAATGGGAAACTGTCCGACAAACAGGAACATGAAATTCTGAGTAACAGTTTTTGTGATGTCTTTGCAGCTTTATTAATAAAGTATATATATGTTAAAGTCTGTCATACCGGCCATGATGAAATACCACAAGGTATAGAAAATACGTATTCGCCTTTATATATTTAATCCTTTATATTGAACACTCAATATTTCATATATTCAATAAGACATATTCCATATATTCAATAAGACATTCAATACTTTATTTCATTGTACCATCCATTTTTATATTATATATTGTATATTCTATATTCTATATCCCACATTAATTTTACAAGAATATAAATAAAACATAAAAAACAGACAGAGTTGGAACTCTTTTAAATAAAATAATATATTCCTCTATATACAATCATACAAAACCCCTTTTTTTTGTATTTATTTTTACTCACACACACACACACACACATATATATATATATATATATATACAACAGGCTTCTTTCAGTTTTTGTTTACCAAATCCACTCACAAACAAAGCTTTGGTCAGCCTGAGGCTATTGTAGAAGACACTTGCCCAAAGTGCTATGCAGTGGTACTGAACTCAGGACCATGTGGTTGGGAAGCAAACTTCTTACTATGCAGCCACTCCTGTACCTATATTGTATTTATTGTATATTTGTTTTAATATCTTACCCACATATCTGCCATATTTATGTTTTCTTGATATCTTGTTCAGATGTCTTCTATATTTTTATCTTTTCCCAGTTGCAGTTATTGAACTGTGGTCATGTAGGGGCATCGCCTTGAAGGATTTTAGTCTAGCAAATTGATCCTTGTACTTGTTTTTTTATTTATAAAGCCCAGCATTTATTCTGTAGTTGTCTTTTGCCAAACAGCTGTTACAGGATATAAACAAACTAACACCAGTTGTTAAGCAGTGGTGGGGGACAAAAACATACTTTCTCTCTCTCTCTCTCTCTTTCTTTCTTTTACACACATACGCACATATACGACAGACTTCTTACGGCTTATGTCTACCAAATCTACTAACAAGGCTTTAGGTGGCCTAAGGCTATATTAGAAGACATTTTCCCAGGGTGCAACAGAGTGAGACTGAACCCAAGATTACATGGTTGAGATGCAAGCTTCCTAACCACATAACCATGTTAATATCTTGCCTACATGTCTACCATATTTATCTACTATTTCTGAATGCCTTGTTTACATATTCTTCTTATTCATCTGCATTCTCATAACGCTCATGTTTTCCATATTTAACCATGTTTTCTTAACATCCAGGCCACATGTTGTACACGTTTTTTTGCATCTCTTGCCAATCGATACATTTTTCATATTCCTGAGATATTTTCTCAAGCATTTTCATTATCTTGCCTATGTTTTTAAATTCATATATTCTAAATATTTAAAATGTGTTTCCATTTCTTCTGTCAGGTATGGACTGTCCTACTGGGCTATGTCATAATGATAGCATTGTACTGGAAACCAGAAAACAACAACCAACTACAATATTTATCCATTCCTGTATGGGTATTATTTGTGCTTCATCTCTGTTCTTCTGCTGGCTCACTCAGTGCACCAATCTTCATTCTGGCAGTAGCTATGCTGGCTATTGGCTATGTGTCAGAGGTGAATCAAGCAAAAGCAGAAAAGGGTGAAATCTCAGGTAATCACAATTTATCATTTTTTATCATTTGACCTAGTGGTTTTCAACCAAGGTCCATATAGCCCCTGAGAGTCCATATAAGATTTTTTTGTGAGCCACTAGAGCAAAATAGTAATGAAAGGGGTTAAAAAAAACAGGTGAGAATCACGGATCTAATCAAGATGTATGATTTTGGAGAAAAGTCACTAAAATTTAAATCATCATCATTTATTGCAAGAAACAGTTATGTTTCTTTCTGTAACACTTAACATAGTTGAACATGTTTCTTGCTAATGTATGCAAGTGAACGTGTGAAAAACAAAATAGGAATTTTGAAAGAAGTAACTATAAAACTAGTTTTTAAAACATCAAATGGCTATGGGGTCTACCAGAATAAAATAGTAATCAAAGGGGTCTATAGGTAAAAGATGGTTGAGAACCACTGATTTAACCCTTTAGCATACAAATTAGTCTGTCTAATGTATTACTTATTATTTACACATTTAAAAAATTAATTTTGCATTATCTCATAGCTTTGAGATTTTGATGATGAAATTGATTATATTTAGAATGACATTGTAGGGTTAGTGTGAGAGGCCAGATCTGACTAGTTTGAATATAAAATAGGTAGAATATTTAAGTTGAATTTGGCCTGTTTAAATGCTAAAATGTTAACTGAGTGTATTATTGCAGAATTCATCAATACTCTTCCCTCTAGTTGTGGAATGACCACTTGTGGCTTTCTTAACAACACAATACTCTTGTCATAGAATTTTTGTGGAAGAATATGGAATTGGGTTTTCCCATTGCTTTCCTCTGGGTGTCATTTTTTTTAAAACACATTATCTTGTCAGCTATTGTCAATTCTGAGAGAGAGGGAGAGAGAGAGAGAGAGAGAGAGAGAGAGAGAGATTGTGTGTGTGTGTGTGTGTGTGTGTGTGTGTGCACATGTGCATGTGTGAGAGATGAAAGAGAAGAAAGAGAAATTGATCCCAGGGTACTTTATTAATGTTAAAGGATGAAAGGCAAAATTGACCTTAGCAGAATTTGAAGTCAGTGTGTGTGTAGAGAGAACTGGAACAAATACCACAAGGCATTTTATCCAATGCTGTGACAACTTTTTCTTATTTGCCATTTTATTTAAACCCTAGCATGAAGTTGAGCTATCCAGTAAACCTCTCCTGAAAAATAAGTACAGAATGGTCAGCTTACTATCCTTACAAGCACACACGCATACGCATGCATCAAAAATTAACTGTATTCTAGAATATATATCCATGTAGATCACCATCATCATCACCACCATAATAATAATAATAATGATAATAATAATAATAATAATTATTATTATTATTATAATATGTTTTATGACATATATATTTGATGTTATTCAATATCTCCAGCTCTGTATGATTCTATTTAATATGTTTGTACAGCTATATATATTTGAGGCTATTCAATATGTCCAAGCACATATACTCAAAGCTATTCTATATTTCAATATCTCTTATTATACATTCAATGATATTCAATATATCTGTCCAAATATATATGATGTTATTCTTGATATCAAGCTTCGTCCTATATTAGATTTAATAGCCATTGCTATCAAAAGTAGTCCGTCCATTTCTTTTATTCTCTATAGATAGCTGAGGTTCTGTACAAGCTAAAAAACTGGAGTGCAGTCTACTTATCATTTATATAGCAGAATAATAATGGTACTAAGAACAATATTAAGGACTTTTCAACAAGCAGGCAAGTGTGATTGTGTGGTAAGAAGCTTGTTTTCAGTCCCACTGTGTAGCACTTTGGCTGAGTGTCATCTAGTATACCCTTGGGTCAACCAAAGCTTTGAGTGGATTTGGTAGATGGAATCTGAAAGAAGTCCGTCATATGTATGTGTATTTCTTTATGTCAGTGTTGGTATGCTTACATCCCCATAACTTAGCAGCTCAGTAAAAAGACCAATAGAATAAGTACCAGGCTTAAAAAAAAGAATGAAAGTACTGGGGTTGATTTATTCAACTAAAAATTCTTCAAGGCGGTGCCCCAGCATGACAGCAGCCTAGCGACTGAAACAATAAAAGATAAAAGATGTGGTAAGAAGTTTGCTTCCCAACCACATGGTTCCTGGTTCAGACTCACTGTGTGACACTTTGGGCAAGTGTCTTATACTATAGCTTCAGGCTGACCAAAGCCTTATGAGTGGATTTGGTAGAAGGAAACTGAAAGAAGCCTGTCATATGCATGTGTGTGTGTCTTTGTGTCTGTGTTTGTTTCTCTCACCTACTACTTGACAATTGGTATTGGTGTGTTTATATCTCCATAACTTGTGGTTTGGCCAAAGAGACCGATAGAATAAGTACCAAACTTTAAAAAAATGCAAAAAGTCCTGGAGTCGACTGATTCAACTAAAAATTCTCCAAGCCAGTGCCCCAGCATGACCACAGTCCAATGACTGAAACCAGTAACAAATAAAAGATAAAAGATTACCACAGCAATAATAATAATTGTTTCTAGTTCAGGCACAAGACTAGAATTTTTGAGGAGAAGCAGGTCATTCCATTACCATTGATCTTAGTACTTGACTGGTACTTCATAAGGGTGACAACCAAAGTTGACCACAGTGTTATTTGAACTCAACATGTAGAGAGCAGCAAGTACTGCGAAGTATTTTTCCCAATGTAACAATTCTGTCATTCTGAAATAAACTTGACTGCTCTCACAAACAAGAATACTAAAAATGAACCCAACTGCTCTCAAAAATTAAGTAAAAAAAAACAGAAAAATAATCCAGAATCTTTGTCCAGTACCTGATCAATCCTAATGGTAGTCATGGAATGTGAAGGTGGGTGTGCGGGCTGTGTTTGTAATGCTGTGTATGTGTCGTCTATAGTGAAAAATTTATCCATGCATGAAAGAAAATGGAAAGGACCTGCATATGGTGCTGTTAACAGAGATTTAACAACATCGTTGCGCACAAAAATGTGAATCCAAGAAGTAAAGCTTCCTTTAAGGCAGGGCTAGAAATGCAATTGTCAAGTAGGTAAGAGGTTTTAAACGGGAGCGATATATTCAAAATTAGTAAAACTAAAAACTGTCAAGGATAAATTAAATCTATTATTGTTACTGAATATGTTAGTGTTATTTAATTTCTGAATGGTTTTGCTGCTGTTTGTTTATGTAGTTTGATTTCTTTATCCATCAGTTTCTACTAAGATAAA
The DNA here is from genome assembly GCF_001194135.2 of Octopus bimaculoides. NCBI lineage: Eukaryota > Metazoa > Mollusca > Cephalopoda > Octopoda > Octopodidae > Octopus > Octopus bimaculoides. Next base: position 93,652,822 of record NC_068983.1, read on the forward strand.
AACGCGAATAAAATTAATAATAGAGAAATGAAAATAAAACTTTGGAAGCAGCAACGCTGCCATAGCTTAGGTGGAAACCATGAGTGTGCTTTCAAGGAAGGTAATCAGAGAAAGACTTGAAAATCAACATAAGATTGTAATACTTCATGTAAAGTAAATATAACAAATAATCCAGAATCCTTGCCTGACACCAGATCGATCCCAAAATCTAATCAGTTTGTGCCAGTCACAAGGCCAAACATCTCTGAAAGTTTCATCTGAATCCATCCAGTGGTTCTTGAGATATTTTGTCCATGGACAAACAAACAAACATGACTGAAAACAATTCCTCCGCCTTCACTAAGGTGGAGGTAATAATAATCCTTTCTACTATAGGCACAGGGCCTGAAATTTGGGGGCAGGGATAAGTCAATTACATCAACCCCAGTGCTCCACTAGTGCTTATTTTATTGACCTCAAAAGGATAGGCAAAGTCAACTCTGGCAGAATTAGAACTCAGAACGTAAAGACGGTTAAAATGCTGCTAAGTATTTCACCTGGCATGCTGATGATTTTGCCAGCTCATCGACTTAATAATAATAATAATAATAATAATAATAATTTCTTGCGCATTTAATAGTAATGATGGTTTCTGCCATAGACACAAGACCACCAATTTGTGGTATAGTTGCTTATATTGATCTCCTTAATTGAATGATGATAATAGCGGTATTAAAATTGATTACTAACATAGGCACAAGGACATAAATTTTAGGAGAGGGACATTGATCAAATTAACTGCAGTACTTTACTGGTATTAATTTTTATGAACTTCAGAAAGATGAAAAGCAAAATCAACTTCAGAAAAATAATAATGATGGTGATGATGATGATAATGATGATGAAAACAACAACAATTTCTAACACAAGTAAAAGATCACAAAATTGACAGTGGGTAATCATTTCGATATATGATTGCTACTTGTTTTGTTAATGCCAGAAAGATGAAAGTTAAAGCTGACAACATCACTAGAATTAAACTGAGAATGTAAAAGGCAAAATGCAAGGGCAGGAAAAGGAGGTTAGAAAGAGGAATGGGGAAAAGGTGTCAAAGAGATATAGTAAGATGAAAAAGAAATGTATGAAATTAAAAATTTTTAAAAAATGAAAACCAGAGGCTGAACAGGTTAGTAGCCAGTTGAACTAGATACAGGCAACAGGTAAGAAAACTAAATAGGAATAAATTGCAGAAGCAAATAACAATTTGCAGCCACATAGTTGGGGTTTGGTCCACTGCACAGCATCTTGAGCAAGTGCCTTTTACTATAGCCCCTGGCCAACCAAATCCTTGTGTGCAGATATGGTAGACAGAAACTGAGAGAAACCTTTTACACAAACACACACACTCACTTACACACACACATACATACATGTACCAAAAATTATATCATTACCTTGATACTCTATGAACTGAGTTCCCTGTTAACAGGCACATCATCAAAATAAAATGAATATGAGCTTGCCAGGATTCGAACCTGGAATCTTTTTATCCATATTCAGACATGTTATCCATTGTACCACAAGCTCTGATGACATAAGCACATCAACACCAGTTGCCAAGCAGTGGAGTGGAGACAAACACACATAAAGAACACAGATATATACTCTGTGAAGTGGTTGACATTAGGAAGAGCATCCAACTGTAGAAACCATGCCAAATCACATTGAAACCTGGTGCCGCTCCCCAGCTTACCAGTTTTCAGTCAGACTGTCCAACCTATGCCAGCATGGAAAACGAACATTAAATAATGATGATGATGATAGTATGAAGGGCTTCTTTCAGTTTCTATCTACCAAATCCACTCAAAAGGCTTTGATCAGCACAAGGCTATAGTAGAAGATACTTACCCAAGGTGTCACACAATAGGACTGAACCTGGAATCATGTGGTTGGAAAGCATGCATCTTACCAGACAGTTATGCCTGCTCCTATAGTGGGAGCATACAATGAATAAGTCTATCATACTTCTGTATCACAAAGAATATAGAGTTAGAACGAGCAACCACTCATAAACCCTTTGTTCTAGCCAAATATAGAACTCCAAGCTTCTTGAAACTATTTCTTGTACTAACATGAAAAGCAATGGGTGTAAAATAGTCAGAGAGAAATTGGAGAAGATATATTGTTTAGGCAGTGTAAAATACATGTCAGATGTCTGAGTAAAATTTGTGTTGGTGTATTTTCCTGTTCAGCCTCTTCATCAAATTGGATATTTCCATTTTCTATAGATTATTAAGATTGAAAGACATGGTAAGCTGGCAGAAACAATAGATTATTGGGCAAAATGTCAGTCAAGGTTACAACCATACAACAAACAGTGTATGCTTGATTAGACCAAAAATACATATGTATGTTTGTGTTTATGTGTATGTATGTGTGTGTGTATGTATGTGTTTGTCTGTATAAATATATATATATAATGTACATATATATAAATGTATATCTGTATATATTTGTAAATATGTGTATATGTATATACATATGTATATGTATATATATATGTATGTATATATGTGTGTGTGTGTGTATATACATGTATATATGTATGTGTGTATATATATATATATATATATATATATATATATATATATATATATATATATATATATATATATATATA
>NC_068983.1:93658528-93659784 GCF_001194135.2 Octopus bimaculoides
CAGGGAAGTTTTTATCCTTTAAACCTTTGTAGTTTTGGCGGGGTGTCGGGTGGGCAAACCGGCAGTTTTTGCCGTCTTCCCCATGCCAACATTTGCCTTGCAGGTAAAATTTGCAAGTTTTTGGGTGCCTTCCAAATTTCTTCTTTCCTTTGGTGTCTTGGATGGCATCGGATCCACCTTGGGATTTTCTACTTTTTGTTCTTCCTTTTCTTGTGGGTACTGTTCTCCTCTGGTTATCTATTGGGGTGAGGGCTCCTTTCCTTTGTAGGACCACTGGCACAGAGGGGCTTCTATTTGCTGCTTCCTTGGCTCCACTATCCTTTTCTGCCTGGTTGTGAGTGGGTGATCCATTCTTTTGAGGAGCCACAGGGTCAGAGAGACTTCCGGGTGCTTTTTCCTTTCCCTCCTCTCCGTCCTTATCAGCCTTTCCATCTAGGGTGTCAATGTATGGTCTGATGAGTGCAAAAAATGCATACAGCACCTAGGGTTCCCAAGCGGTCACCCATCTAAGTACTAACTAGGCTCGATGTTGCTTAACTTTGGTGATCGGACGAGAACCGGTGTTTTCAACGTGATATGGCCGTGATATGTATGTATGTATGTATGTATAATTTTCATCATTATTTTCCTCATGCTTTTTCTTTTCCTCCTTCTCCTCATCATCCTGATCATCAACTTTCACTCCATTTTTATTGTTGGCATCTTTTAGATAGGTCTTTGCGAAACAGTATCTTATGGCCAGATACCCTTCCCGAAGCCAGATTTTTGTCTCTTACAATACATATACACACACACACATGTATGTATACATTCTTTTATTCTTTTACTTGTTTCAGTTATTTGACTGTGGCCATGCTGGAGCACATCTTTGAAGGATTGTTTTAGTTGAACAAATTGAACCCAGGACTATTATTTTAAAACATAGTACCTATTCTATCAGTCTTTATTGCCAAACTGCTAAGTTATAGGGACATAAACTCACCAACACCAATTGTCAAGCTGTGACGGGGTAACAAACACAGACACAAAGACACATACACAGCTATATATATATATACGATGAACTTCTTTCAGTTTCTATCTACCAAATCCACTCATATGTCTATGGCCAGCTCAAGGCTATAGTAGAAGACACTTGCCCAAGGTGCTATACAGTGGGACTGAACCTGGAACCATGTAGTATGGAATCCAGTCGTCAAGTTGTGAGGAGGGAACAAACACAAAGATATATATATATATATATATATATATATATA
>NC_068983.1:93662771-93677764 GCF_001194135.2 Octopus bimaculoides
TATATATATATATATATTTGTTTTGCAAGATTTTTGATGTGAAATCGTGTGTTGAAACAGATGTTGTTGTACTTGGCTAAACTGGCAATATGACCATCCCCAAGTACAACAACATATATATATATATATATATTTATTCGATGGGCTTCTTTCAGTTTCCATCTACCAAATCCACTCGCATGTCTTTGGTCCACCCGAGGCTATAACAGAAGACACTGAACCTGGAATCATGTGGTATGGAATCCAGCTTCTTACCAAACAGCCACATCAAAATACATACAGATATAACATAAATACACACATGTGTTGTGTCTGTATATATATATGTAATGAACTCTCCCATCATTAGACAACATATGGGCGTCCTGCGATTTCTTGCTGAGAGGATTTGTTTATAGTAATCAAATGTTCATGTAAGCTCTCTCCCTCCATCAAATTGACATTAACTGTACAGGTACATGACATGCCACATGTCAGATGATCAAATTTTGCAGAGTAATGGGAAATGAAGTGTTTTGCTCAAAAACACAATGCAACAGCCAGTCTGGGAATCAAATCCACAATCTTGCAATCATGAGTGCAACACCCTAATCACTAAGCCATGGGCCTTCATATGTGTGTGCATGTGTGTGTGTTCACTCATCTCAGGGGAATGCCAACACATATATACACTTATACTACACATGCATGGTTTTGAGTTCAGTTCCCCTGTATGACATCCTGGGCAAGAGTTTTCTACTATAGGCTCCAGCTGATCAAAACCTTCTGAGTGGATTTGGTAGATGGAAACTGAAAGAAGCCCTTTGTGTGTGTGTGTGTGTGTGTGTGCGCATGCGTGTTTGTCTGTCTTTGTGTTTGCATTTGTCCCCCACCACTGCTTGACAACCAGTGTTGGTTTGTTTACATTCCCATAAGCTAGCAGTTCAGCAAAAGAGATCAATAGAATAAGTACTAGGCTTAAAAGAAATAAGTCCTGTGGTCAGTTTGTTCAACTAAAACTCTTTAAGGCAGTGCCTCAGCATGGCCACAGTCAAATGACAGAAAGAAGTAAAAGGTAAAAGATATATATATATATATAGATAGATAGATATACATACATATATACATGCACACACACACACACATGTATTTGTGTGTGGTGTGTGTGTGTGAGAGAGAGAGAGAGAGAGAGAGAGAGAGAGAGAAAGAGTGTGTGTGTGTGTGTGTGTGTGTGTTACTTTCTCCTTACCTTGACATTGAATGTTAGTTGTAAATGAGTGTCATTGTCTACAAGTGGTGTCCTTAATGTCCAATCTCCCATGAAATCATGTCTGGTCATGAGGAAATACTATTTTACTTGGAATCTGGTGAGGGTTGACAACCAGAAGGGCGTCTGGCCATAGAAAATCTGCATCAACAAAATCCAGCTGATCCATACAAACATGAAAAAGTGGATGTTAAAGACAATGATAAGGATAATGACTTTTTATTATTGCAATGACTTTTTTCTTTTGTTAAGAAAATTTGATGTTGTAGTCAATGTTTTTTTTTGAATATTCCCATGAACTGTTGATTATATTTTCTAAAATTGTTTTAGTAGTTATTTACTTTCTGATTTGTTCTGCATTATATTATATTTCATCATAAATCTATATAATGTATAACTGTATTATAAGTTTGTTTGCCATAGGGAAGACAAATGAAAATGTGTCTATTATCTAATTTTAACAAATAACAATCTCATATACTAAATATAAAAAAAAATAAAACAAGAGTCTGAGAAAGCTAGTGTCTGCATTGACAAAAATTGGTTAACAAAGTTTGTAAGTTTGAAGAAGTGTGTATGGTTTGAGGGAATACTAATGTTTTGGGGCAGGACTATTTGGAGTAGAAAATGAAATTGCTTTTGACTGTACTTAATAAACCAGTTTCTTGAAAATAATTTCATACTTATTTTCTTTTTTCTCTTTCTATCTTTTGTCTGTTTCTGAAGAAACAGCCCTCCCCAAAAGTTAGTATCCACAGCTCCCTTGAAATACAAACTCATTCAAGTTTATCAGCATTACTAACTGATATTTGCTGAAGTGGTTCACCACTAGTTAGTTACACTGATCTCTGGGTTTCATGCCTAGCAAGATTAGACACAGGCAACCTTTTTATGAGAAGTGGGCTGCATGAGACACAGTTCATCATCAAGCAGATTGCACTTTTTTTTTTAAGAATTCAAGGTAGTTTTTCATTAGGTCTGCCATTCAGAAAATCTTGCATGTTGCATGTGGCCCATAGGTAACTGGTTGCCCATAATATTGTTAGATGGTTACTTCTAAAATTCAGTGACATGAATTTTGGTAATAGAAATAAAAATAAAAATAATGACAATGATGTAATTATTTATTTCTTTTGTCATCATTTGGTCAAACCTGCTTGGATTTGTTCAATTTGATTATGACCCCCACCCAACTCAATCTTGAACTGTATTCAGGAGGTCAGCTGTTTGATATCCCATGTCTATACACTGCTAGTTGATGAAGGTTTTTGCAGGACAGTTGACTGTATGTATCTGTGCTGAGGTGTGCACAAGAGTATATCCCTATTTGAGCAGAATAACCTTTGTGAGATCAATGACCAGGATCCTTAAGCTCCCTGAGCATTAGTGTTAATGTCTATAGACCCAATAACCATGAATGTTATTAGACAATGAAAGACATTTTCTGTGGATATTTATTTATTAATTTTTCTCCTTCCACAAAATAAAAATATCAAATGTTTTTATAGTAGCAGAGAGTAATCAACTGAATCAATCCTCAGGATATTACAACTCCTTATTTTATTGATGTAGCAAGAATGAAAAACAATAGAATATTGATTATTTTTAATGAAGAAAATGGAAGGTGTCATTAATCATGTATATACCATCACATTATTGATACTTGTTTTTGGAATTACTGAAAGAGATGAAAGTCAAGGCTTTGAACTCAGAATCCAGGGAATTAAAACTTAGTTACTCTCAGACATTTATTTCAGTGTTCTACCATGTTTGAGATTGGCAAGATTGTCAAGAAAGTATATTGTAGCTTGTTTGATTCCTAACTTTTCTGAAATCAAAGCTCATCAGGATCAGTTTCGTCTTTCATCAATCTTTAAACATTGTAGCAAGTATCATTGAGCTTAGTTCAAGCAATTATTTCATTTCTTCCCAGAAAAAAAAGAAAAAATATTTATTACTTTTTTTTACCGTAGTTAAATGAAATCTGTCTCCTCACCAATAGTTCCATGTATTGACTTGAAGCCAGCGTTACAAATAACAAAACATTCATTGGCTTTACCATGACTTCTCTATTTACAACAGCAGACTCTATGTATCTTATTGTTGTTTCTATTTACAAGGTAAACTGAACCAGAGTCAAATTTATATTTTAGAGACAGCACACTGATTATGGATTGCAAATTGCCAGCCTTTTAGCCAGTTGTCTGCAGTCTAATGAATTGTCTAGCTGTGACACATGATAGATTAACATAATGAATAAAATATCAGAATTATTCTGGCTTGTTAGCTGTATCTTTGTATTGCAATACAGCTGTTGTATTGTGTGCTTGAGCATAACATTTAGCTCTACCTGTTTAACAATGTGTTTTGCTTAAAAAAAGCATTATATTCAGGAAATGTAGTTAATAAGATGCTGTACTCATACCATTGTGTCATGTTGTATCCCAATGGAAGTATTGCTGCAGGATCTTAGGTAAAACACTTCATACTGCTTACCCAATGTTCCAAGACTATTTAATTAGTTATATTTTGAGTTTTCTTAAATAATCCAGGTGCAGAATGCTTTATATCTTTTATTTATTTAGTCCATGGATAAGAATATCTTTTCAGGCCCTGGCACAATGGTGAAACTGATGTGGTTAATTTCATTGGCATCACCAGGGTTGGTGTCATCCAGTGTGGTAACTCAGTATGTCAACCCTTCCATTAACTTCCTCCTATGTCAGATCATATTGTAAATTCCATTTTTTGTACTAATGTTACTCATAAATTGTAGATACAGTTTGCTTCACAATCACTGGGTTCTAGGTTTGATTCCACTGTATGGCATCTTGGACAAATGTCATTTTATTTTTGTAACATAAGGTTGACTCGTACCTTGTGAGTGAAACTAGGTAGTTGGAAACTGTATAGAAACCTGTCAAGTGGATTGTACTGGTGATTCAAAAGGTACAGCCTCATCACTCACTGTGTTGTGCTGAGTCTACCTGAGAATTCCAATAAGAGTACATATGTCTGTGGAATACTCAAACACATAAGTGATAATTCAGTTGATTGAACCATTGAATCTTCATCATTGAATGACAGATCCTCCACCATTACAAACAAACTGTAATTACTGTATATCAATGAATGTCATGGAATTAGTAGTGATATTGAATTTACACATTTACATTACAAAATCTTGTGCACAGGACATTTGACTTCAAAGAAGAACATAGCCTACAAATCCTGTTAACATTGTTAAAATATATACCAATCCCACATTTCATATATAAACATTTATATATAAACCATGATATAATTCATAACCAACATGTATATATAAACAAATGAAAAAGAAATCTTATTTGCATGGACATATAACTCCAAAATAATCATGCAAGAAGAGACTGCTTTGTGGTCATTTCTGAGGCAAGTTTGTTTCACCGAGCGCTGAATAAAACTGTGTTCTTTTTAGCACAATACATCTATAAAAGGATTTTTCTCAGATAAAAACCAGAAATTCTGGCTTTTCAGCTACACACATACATTAAGAATTATATATATCTTTTATTCTTTTACTTGTTTCAGTCATTTGACTGTAGTCGTGCTAGAAAACTGGTTTAAAGAGTTTTAGCCAAACAAATCAACCCCAGGACTTATTTTTTTAAAGCCTAGTACTTATTCTATCAGTATCTTTTGCCAAACTGCTAAGTTACAGGGATGTAAACACACCAGCATCAGTTGTCAGGTGGTGGTGGGGGGGGGGGGCAGACACACATAATTATATATACATACATATATGTATGTGTGTATGTGTGTGTGTATATATATATATATATATATACACGAAGGGTGTTCTTTCAGTTTCTGTTTACCAAATCCACTCACAAGGCTCTGGTTGACTGAGGCTATAGTAGATAACACATCCTCAAGGTGCTATGCAGTGGGACTGAACCCAGAACCATGTGGTTGGGAGGCAAGGTTCTTACCACACAGAGATGCTTCTATTGCATATTTTGAATTGGAAGAGGTATTTTAGAGCAGCATTTGTTGGGTGAAGCGTTGTGAGGAGGAAGAAAGAAAGAAAAGTAGTATACAGCTAACTAGTTCAGAAAAACAAATTTTAGTTAGTATTTTAGAGACAAAGGTATGATGTGACATATGAGAGAGCTGGTAGTTTTAATGTGCCAATGCTTGAAGATGTGGCAAACACCCATAATGTATTTGAACCTTATTTCAACCGAATAAAATATCCTATGTTGTAACTCTGTTTTATCACCTTATTGAGATATAAAGGCTCCTTCTGTTTAGAGTCATGTATTAGTAACTCCATGCTAAAATTCTAATCTATCTTCCTCTCATATTAATATCACATTTATCTATAGCTATTCTGGTTATCATCTCCTATGATCCTAAGACACTGCCTCATTCATTATCATCATATATTCCCATTATCTTTAGCTTCCTTTACATGAGCAACCATCAACTCACATTGTTACTGAAATGACATCTTACCATGCATTATATCAATTATACACACACCATTTCATTATATCATATGTACAACCATTTCATTTCATCCTGTATACACATCACTTCATTATATGATGTCCACACTGCTTCATAATATAATATAATACGATACAGAGTGGGCCAAAAGTCACGCACCAAAACATTTGACATTTCATATCATTATTATTATTATTATTAGTATATAGTAAGCTAGCAGAATCGTTAGCATGCTGGAGAAAATGCTTTGCAGTATTTTGCCTGTCACTATGTTCTGAGTTTAAATTCCGCCTAGGTCAACTTTGCCTTTCATCCTTTCAGGGTCAATAAAATAAGTACCAGTTGAACACTGAGGTCGATGTAATTGACTCATTCCCACCTTTCCCAAACTACCCTTGTAGCAAAAAATTGAAATAATAATAATGATAATAATAATTATTATTATTACTATTAATTCCAAAGCGTGCCCAACATATTGGTGCATAACTTTTGGCCAACCAAGTATAATCATCATCATTTAGCATCCGTTGCCCAAGCTGGTATGGGCTGGATGGTTTGACTTAACTGGCACACTGGAAGGCTGCACCAGGATCCAGTCTGATTTGGCATGGTTTTCTCTGGCTGAATACCCTTCCTAACGCCAACCACTCCGAGAGTGTAATAGGTGCTTTTATATAATATAATGTAATATGATTTAATATAATAAGTATATATATATATATCATAATGTTTAACATCCAATTTTGCATGCCTGCATGGGTCAGAAGGTATTCATTGAGGTAGATTTTCTGCAGCCAGATGTTTTTCTTGTTGCTGAGCCTCATCTGTTTCCATGCAAGATAATATTTCCTCGTGGCTAGACATGTTTTCATGGAATGACACTGATTACTATGACAGAGACAATCATTTACAATAGTCATATGATATCAAGACAAAAAGGTGCCAGAATTTATGTCGACCCTCCATGTATGCACACATACATGAGTATACACTAAGTTTCTTTCAGTTTCTGTTCAACAAATTCCTCTCACAAGTGATGGCTAATTTATTTCCTCTTATTTTACAATTTTATACAGCATATTATTATGGTTTTTATGACATACATGTGTTTCCACTGCACAGATTACAGGCACTTGCAGGTGCAACCTGGCACGATTTTCTGTGCAGCTTCTTCTGGGTCTATTCATCTGGTTAGTTTTACCAGCCAGTGAAGTGAACATGGAACTACCCATCGGAGGAATTTACAGAGTGACTGACAATTACTTGTAGTTATAAATGTTAAATACTGATCGATGTGGTTAGCCTTAACCTAGAACATAACTGAGAGTCACCACAATATCCACCTAAATGATATCCCTCCAAACTTGTGTGTGTGTGTGTGTGTGTGTGTGTGTGTGCGTGCGCACCACTTTATTATAGGATTTATATATTAGGTTAGAAAGAAAGTCTTGTCACATTTCCTGATGGAAAAGAAACAAATGATTCTTTAATCTTAATTGATATATTTAATCAAAATAATATTTGCCCCTCATTATTGATGACATAATATCATGTATGTGGCAAATTGTTGATCCCTCAAGAGCAAAGATCTTCAGGTTTTGAAGAAACAACTCAATATCATTTTTAACCTCTTCACAATAAATAAATTTTCTTTCTAAACAAGGTTGCAGTGATCTGAAAAGATAATAGTCAAATGGCTGAAGTTCTTGAGATTAAGGCAGATAAGGCAAAACTTCTGTATTTAGTGGCTAGATGACTTGGGTAATATGTGATCTTGCATTATTGCTTAAGAGCAACAATCCTTTATGATTAACTAATGATGGGCACTTTTTCTGCAGATTTTTGTGCTAGGCTTTATAGGTACAGGTGTAGCTGTCTGGTAAGAAGCTTGCTTCCCAACCATATGATTCCAGGTTCAGTCTCACTGTGTGGCACTTTGAGCAAGTGTCTTCTACGATAGCTTTGAGCCAACCAAAGTCTTGTGAACAGATCTGGTAGACAGAAACTGAAAGAAACCCATTGTACATGTGTGTGTGTGTGTGTGTGTGTGAGTGTGAGAGAGAGAGAGAGAGAGAGAGAGAGAGAGTTCATCCCTCACCACCTCCTGACAACCAGTGTTGGTGTGTTTACGACTCTGTAAGTTAGTGATTTGGCATAAGAGGCTTATAAAATAAGTATCAGGCTTAAAAATAAAGTACAAGGGCCGGCTAAAATGCATCAAAGTGGTGCCCCAGCAGGGCCACAGTCTAGTCACTGAAACAAGTAAAAGATAAAAGATAAAGAGAGGCTTCCAGTTTTCAACAATACTTCTCTGCATTAACTGTTTCATTTTGGTTTAACACTTCATGATAGCTGATGCCCTTCGTATGCCACAAAACACAGAGCATATTTTTGGGGGGATGCAGTTTTGGTTTGGGTATAGACTCTCCTTTCTCATTGGGTGCTAACCATTGTTGTTTTTCACTGGATATGACTATAGAGAACCTACTTTTCATCATTTGTGATGTTTTTATCAAGAAGAGGTTCTGTAGCAAGTTTATTCTTCAATGACAAACAGAGGACAACACTTTGATTAAGCTGAAAAGCAGTCAGATAATGAGGTACTCACTGACCTAGTTTCAACAATTTTCCTTGTTAATGAAAGGTTTTTTATGATCAAGGTGTGACTTGAACTGTTTTTCCCTTTCTCATGCTGTTTGCTTTGAACCTTCAGCAACTATGGCTTTCAGACACTCAGTATTGACAAAACAAGGATAGCCTGTGAGAGAAAATGTTCCTGAGTGAAAATGGCTAAACTACTGTTGGTATTTCTGGATATGGAATGAATATATCTTGCTGCTTCCATTACTGAAGAACTCCTTTTGAATTCATACAGCATGCAGTATCTGATATGGTTCTAATCGAAACTTATTTTAAAAGTGTAAAATTGATACAAATTTTACAACTTTTGTATAAAGTAATCTACAAAAAAAGAAGATGAATGTTAGAATGTAAAAAAAAAAAAAATCGCTTATTTTGCCGTAAGCATTGGAAAAGCACCCTCAGATTGATCCTCTTAAAACAGTGACAGGGCCTTCTTTCTAAAACTATATATGTATATATATATATGAACACACACACATAAACACACAGACAGACAGACAGACACACACACACATTTATAGAGACAGAGAGAGAGAGTAGTTAATTTTATCATATATACACACTGCTTTATTATATCATGCAGATACATCATGTAATGAAGAAGAGAATGCAACATATGAAATAATGATGTAGTGTATACACATACATCTAGACACCATTCATTTTATCAAATATTATATATATATATATATATATATATATATATATTTATATACATATATATATATATATATATATGTGTGTGTGTACGTCATTTCAACATATATACCTCAGCTCATTATGTCATCCATGTTATTTCATTGTATCATATATGCATCACTTCATTATATCATATATATATACACCATGTTTACTTCATTTTGCCATACACGTATACCATTTTATTATAGCTATGTATGAATATGCAATATATCTATGCGTGCATGTAGGTATCCATAGATATGTAATCCACTCTCTCTCTCTCTTATATATATATATATATATATATGGATGGATGGATGAATTAACTTTTGGTTAATTCAACAACTCAACACTATTGCATAGCCACTTGCATTTAATGTATTGTGTCTGATGTAATATATTTTAAACATAGTTTTAGAGATGAATAACAGCAGCTTAGAAAAATAACTTATCCGGTCCTTTTGGTCTGTTGTCCCTTGTTAGGAATTGGTCCTTATAGCTTCCGACATAATTTCCCCCTGTATTGTCCCTATATTTTGGTAAATATACAATTGATTCCCCTAATTAGACAGATACATGTATTACATTTATTGTATGTGGTTTTATACCTTTGTAATAACTTGCTTTTCGTAACCGCATCCTCTTTGTCTAACCTATCATACTCACTAACCCATCCATTCATCCTCATTTTACTTATATAATTCTTAATTTAATCTAATTTAATTTAATTTAATCTACATTATTTACAATTGACGGATATTGTTTGTTTGTTGTTAACACGTTTCGGCTAATATACCCTCCAGCCTTCATCAGGTGTCTTGGGGAAATTTCAAACCTGGGTTCTCATTTCTAAGGTATTTTTTGATGTTGTTGTTATTATTATTATTATTATTATTATTCAGGTGACTGCCTGGAATCGAACTCGAAATCCTGGGGTTAGTAGCCCATGCTTTTAACCACTAAAACAGAGATCACCACTGGAAAATACAAAAACTAAAAGAAGCAGCACATATGCTAGGACACAACAACCTCCTAAGCAGACCAAGTGCAAATATGAACAGCATATGGGAACCAGTACTAAGGAAGGATAGGAGAATATTAGATTTATAAGCCCTAAAATTCACTCCATAATTGCCCATGGGCATATGGTGTAGTGGTTAAGAGTGCAGGCTACTAACCCCAAGATTCCAGGCAGTGACCAGAATAATAATAATAATAATAATAACAACATCAAAAAATACCTTAGGAATGAGAACCCAGGTTCAAAATTTCCCCAAGACACCTGATGAAGGCTGGAGGGTATATCAGCCGAAACGTTGTGTTAACAACAGACAAGATGAGGACAAATATCCGTCAATTGTAAATAATTCTTCATCTCTTAAATATAGAACTGTATTAATTTAATCTAATCGAATCAAGTCACACTATTAATGTTTACTCTCCTACCTACTCATAATTCACCATGGCTTATTTGTTTTTATGTTTTTATGCATTTATATATTCTTATCTTGTTTGTCTTTATGTTATTTGTTAACCATAACTAACCATAACAGCGTCATGGCCTTTCAAAAAAATAGCTGACCAATTAGGTTACGGGACTGACCATAACCCCCTCCCCATTATCCACAGGGATTCAGCAACCTGTTAACCAAAAAATAACAGAAACCAATACAGTATCTTGGTCACTACCTGGAGATTTACTACCTTTAGTACCAACTGCTATCATAACTATTAATATAAACTTTCACCCCCCGTAATGGGGCCATAATCTCAAGCTCTCAACTGTAAACATATCATATGTTTATATGTATGTGTATATTTATATGCAAGGAAAATATGAACCTCTGCAGGAATCCACCTTTCCTAACGCATGAAATATGTATATGTGTGTGCGTGTATATATAAAAGTATATATATATATATATATATATATATATATATATATATATATATATATATATATATATACATATTTCTCTTTTCATATACCTTTTCATTTCTACAAAACTGTACTCCTCTCAAACTCTGTTGCTTCAATTCTATTCTTATTTCTCTTCTTATTATTCTCTTCTAATAAGAATATTGTACTACACCTACTAATAACTGATTCTGTTGTATGTGTGTACATGTGTATATGTATATGTAGATATACATATGTATGTATATATATGTATATTTATATATGTGTAAATTGGCCCTCTTAACTTTTTAGACCCTCTTCTAAACTCCCTGACAAAGCCTAGAAGCACACCCAAGTACTCTAATTTTATCTACCTATCACTACAGTACACTGAAATTTGGAAATAACATATGGGGTACTGTGACCTCTTGACAGGAGCAGCTGTAAGAAACTGCTCTTCTTTCTCTATTCTAGAAATTACTGGCACTTTATATGTAAAACACAATCTTTACACAGATATATATATTCTCAGAATTGTTTAAAATATATAAATAGACATAATATAATGTCTAACAGTTCATGCATACTACCTCTGGATACCCTCCATTTTCTTGCCATAGATAGATAGATAGAGAGAGAGAGATATACATAGATATTAACACACACACTCCTTATTTTATTGTATACATATATATACCACTTCATTTTATTCTATGTGTGCACATTTCCATTCTCCATTATCATATTCTCATCACTCGTTTTATCATATGCACACACAACTCCATTATAACATATATGCACCATTCTATTTCATTAAATATATTAGACAATGTTTTGTTATTTTTAACTCACCCACAGCCACAGCACCTCTCCTTTAAATAAAATTATGCCTTCAGCTAGTTATTCTGCTAGATTCTTCACATCATCTACCCAGACATTCTCACCTGTATTAATTAAATCTGTGCATGTTGATTCACTATCAGTTTATTGAAAATACACTCACACCTCCAGCATATCTAGTGATAGTGTTACTACTGACTTCCTGTTATATTGTATATTGCCCTTAGAATTATACATTCTGTTATGTTAGACTGTATTTATGTTAGAAGGCAGTGAATTGGCAATTGTTAAAAGTGTTGTATAGAATACCTCATGCTGTTTGTTCTGATACTTTATGCTCTGAGTTCAAATCCTGCCCAAAACAACTTCACCCTTTCATCCTTTCTGAGTTTATGAAGAGCATGCCAATCCTGGACAGTAGATTGGTGGAATTGTAAGTCTTATGTTAGGGATCTCCAACCACAGGGTCACAGACCAGTACAGGGCCATGAATCATTTAGTACCACGCTGTACAGAAAGAATAAATTAGAATTAGAATTAATTATTCCTCCGCACAAAAACAATCGTCGCCTTTTGTCTGTAACTTATACAAATTCACAAACTTCACTGTATTTATGTTGAGATTCTATTACCTTTAGACTATATAAAGATTTTGGTGTGTAATTGACATTGTAACTGAGTAAATGAAAGTGGTCTTCCAATGCTAATTACAGATACTAGGGGTCTATAACCTGAAGAAGCAGTTAGGTATTAATAGGTGTTGTTTCTCATAAATTAAATTCCCAACACAAAACAACCCTGACAAACAGGACCCATGACAAACCATACAAAAAACCCTTAAATTTAATTACTATTTTATTGACTATTACAGTCTGCAAGGTGCTTTTGCAGTATATATGTATTTTAAATGTAATATATATTATATACTTGAATGGAAATACATGTGGAATTCTAAATATTGGTTATTCGTCATGCATATTAAGGTTTAGATCACACACAATATATATATATATATGTATATATGTATATGTGTATATGTATGTGTGTGTGTGTGTGTGTGTGTATATATATGTATCATTGTTTTACCATCCACTTTTCTATGCTTGCATCGGTCAGATTGAATTTGGTAAGGTAGATTTTATGTTTATATATATATATGTATTAAATCACTAAAGTTAAAGACTGTGGCTTTCATGGATGTGAAACCATTGGTCACTCTATGACCAGACATTAACTTTATTACTTTTATACTTTCCTGCTCTATTCTTTAGAGTGTGCTTCTTATTCAGATATATATATATATATATATATATATATATATATACATACATGCGTGCATACACACATGCATCACGCACGCACACACGCATATACACACAATATGCATGTAGTAACTAAATTACATATTGTGCACTTTGTTGTATTTTGCTATTTGCTTTATCCTCCAGTCTGTGGAGAAATTGTCTTGCATGAAACTGGTCTGTGGTATGAAGAATGTTTAGGGACCACTGCTTTTCAGTACTTGTCTCTACTCTTGTGTATTCTGAGTTCAAATTCCACTTTGGCCTACTTGGATGATAAATTTTATCCATTCGTCCCAGTTTACCGCCCACCCCAGCATCTAGGGTGCCTTGAGTAAATAGATTCTACACACTCTTTACACACTCCTTTGTTGCAAACATTCAAGTCAAAATAAAAAAACAAAACAAAAAAAAAAGAGCATTTGTTGTGGTCTGCATCATGAAAAAATATATAGTAAGTTTAGATAAGTTTGTCAAGTGTCTTCAACTATAGCCTCAGGCTGACCAAAGCCTTGTTAGTGGATTTGGTGTGTGTGTATGTGTCTGTTTGTTACCCACCACCACTTGACAACTGGCATCGGTGTGTTTACATCTCTGTGACTTAACAGTTCAGCGAAAGACACCAATAGAATAAGTACTGGGCTTTACAAAACAAAATATAAAAAATAAGTATGGGGGCCAATAAATTCATCAAGGCAGTGCCCCAGCATGGCTACAGTGTAATGACTGAAACATGTAAATAGTAAAGATATCACGCAGGAAGACAACATTGATGTTTTTGGACTGACCTTTTGACTGTAACTTATACAAATTCACAAACTTCACTGTATCTATGTTGAGACTGTATTACTTTTAGACTATATAAAGTTTTTGATGTGTAATTGACATTGTAACTGAGTAAATGAAAGAGGTTTTCCAATGCTAATTACAGATTTTAGGTGCCGATAACCTGAAGAAGCAGTTAGGTATTAACAGGTGTTGTTTCTATACGTTGAGGCAGAAGATTGACACAAGTTTTAGTATAGAACTACTTATTATCTTGGATGAAGAATCAGGTGGTGAAGACAGAATTGGAATAAAGAGATGAGAAATGGTGAAACATTGAATATAATATGAGGCGGCGGTGGCGGTAGCAGTGGGAGAGAATTGAAGAAAGAGGAAACAATTTAGACACATCCCAAAAAATGTCAGCATGGAAAGAAAAAGAATAATCATGTTATAATCAGCATTATCAATATCAGGTAGCTGTTGTTGAGACTTTCAAATTGTTTGGTCTTCTTGTATGTTGTGGGTGGAGATCAAGATTCACTGACAGGTAGGTCATTAGTTTTCAGAAGAAAGCATATGGGATGTACCAAATTAGAACTCATATCCATATGATTACATAAACTTCAGTGTTCTTCGGAATGAGTTTTACCTCAATCTAACTGAAAGTAAAATGATTGACATTGAATTCTACATTCATTTATACTGGAATCAGGTGGGATTTTCTTAATTCGCCAAGTATGAACCGATGGACAAGCTAAATATATTTTGCTAATTCATGGAACACAGAGTTGAAATTCCTTTTACATATATAAGGAATGTCTACTCTCTTGTATGTATATATATATATATATATCGCCTCTACCTGTCACTACTTCTCTCTCTCTCTCTATCTCTTGTTACTCGTCCTTCGCCTCTCACCGTTACTACTACTATCTCTCTCTCTCTCTCTACCTCTCGTTGCTCACTTTTATTCTACTTCCTCCCCTCCTTTTCCCTCTGCTACTCTTTCTCTTCACACAGCCTTGGTCACGCGTGTCCGGCTGCTATTTCTTTTTCGTTCTTGGAATCACCAAACTCGCACGTACTTCTTTGCCCCTCCTGTACGTGCTTCACAGCGTTC
>NC_068983.1:93678411-93679277 GCF_001194135.2 Octopus bimaculoides
ATATATATATATATATAGTGAGCAGACTTGGAACTGGAATGCAGAGAAAATGTGAGGATTAAAAAGAAATGAGGCTAGTATGCTCTGCTGGATGTGTAATGTAAATGTACATGTTTGACAGAGTGCTAGTGTATTGGGAGAGAAGTTAGTCATAAGAAGGAATTAGTTGCTGTGTGCAAGAGAGAAGACTACATTGGTTTGGTCATGTGACACCGATGGATACCGACAGCTCCATAAAGAAGTGCCGATCTCTCAAAGAATATAGAACACATGGAAGTGGGAGACCCAGGGAGACATGGGAAGAAGTACTGAAGAACGATCTCAGGATGCTGAAACTTTCATTTCAGGTGAGATGACAACGGACCAAAATACCTGGTACGTTGCTGTACTCGAGAAGACCCAGACTCCACAGCAGAAATGTTAAGACCAGTCCCTCTGGTGGTGAAAAGCACTTGTGGTGGTGCTACATAAAAGCACCCATGTGGTGCCATGTAAAAGCACCCATGCAGTGCCACATAAAAGCATCCAGCACACTCTGTAAAGTGGTTTGCGTTAGGAAGGGCATCCAACTGTAGAAACCATGCCAAATCTGACTGGAGACTGATGCAGCTCCCCAGATTACCAGTTCTGGTCAAACTGTCCAGCCCATACCAGCATAGACAACAGATGTTAAATGATGATGATGATGATATTCTTAAACAAAAATGTGACAGTGACGTCAAAGTTTCAGCCAATTAAGTCATTTTCAAAACAACAAATTTGTATTCTACAATAGTGTAACCCATCAGATTAATTTAAGATTGTTTTTATTACAATTTAAAATAAAAACAAACATTATCTCTCTCTCTCTCTCTCTCTCTCTCTAT
>NC_068983.1:93679375-93689022 GCF_001194135.2 Octopus bimaculoides
TGTATGTATGTATGTATGTATATGCATAAATATATGTACATATACATATATATACATATATGTATTGTATATATATAACTTCAGCAATTGAAAAGAAGAAAAATGCATTTTTAGGGTTCAAAATAATAAAAGTACGTTGCTATGAAATGTGAGTGATATTGCATTTTTTTTTTTTTTTGTAAAGCATAATAATTGTTGAATATAGGCTGAATATATTCTCATTAGATAAAGTTGATGCCACTTTGTATAAATATATGCTATAAGCTATATGTATAGCTCCTGGTTTGTTGGTAAGCATGGAAATAAAACCTGCAAATATGATATTATCCAAGACATAAGGTGTAAATGAGATAATCTAGAAAGTAGTAAGTACATGCTATTACTACTTGGTTATGTCTAAAGTGTAAACTCAAATTGCTATAACTGCAAATTCAACACTGAATGCCATAGATTGTAAACTCTAGAATGCTCAGCATATGACAGATATAGTTTAAATTCTTGAAGAGTAAACAATGCTGTAGGTGCTGTCATTATCTCGGATACACAATTTAGCTTTGGTGAAAATTTCTGGGTATTAACTCAAAATACATTCTCAAAAATTATAAACCATTCCATTTTAAATGTTGAAGGCAACATCATCATCATCATCATTTAATGTCCACTTTTTCCATGCAGCTCAGCAGTTAGAACATCGGGCTCACAATCATGAGGTAGTGAGTTCAATTCCGGATTGAGTTGTGTGTTGTGTCCTCAAGCAAGACATTTCATGTTGCACCAGTTCACTGAGCTGTAGAAATGAGTTATGACATCACTGGTGCCAAGCTGTGTTGGCCTTTGCCTTTCCCTTGGATAACATCAGTGGTGTGGAGAGGGGAGGCTGGTATGCATGGGCGACTGCTGGTCTTCTATAAACAACTTTATCTGGACTTGTGCTTCAGAGGGGATCTTTCTAGGTGCAGTCCCATGGTCATTCATGACTGAAAGGAGTCTTTACCCTTTACCCTTTCCCTTTTTCACAGGCAGTAATACACATATGTGCATGCAGACACACACACACACGCGCATACATGTATGCATGCATACATACATGCATGCATACGTGCATACATACGTGCATACATACATACATACATACATACATACATACATGATGAACTTGTTTCAGTTTCTATCTTCCAAATTCACTCGCAAGGCTTTGGTCGGCCTGGGGATAATAGCAGAAAATACTTTCCCAAGTCATGCAGTGGGTTCAAACTTTGAACCATGTGGTTGGGAAGCAAACTTCTTACCACATAGCCATGCTTATGCTTATAACCATGTTTGCACCACAGTGTTTCAAAAATCCTGAAAAATTATTATTATTATTATTATTATTATAATTATTATTATAAAGGCAGTGAGCAGGCAGAATCATTAGCATGCCAGACAAAATGCTTAGTGGCACTTCATCTGTCTTTATATTCTAAGTTCAAATTCCACCAACCTCAACTTTGCCTTTCATTGTTTTGGGGTTGATAAAATAAGTACTAGTTAAACATAGGGTCGATGTAATCAACTTACCCCCACCCCTGAAATTGCTGACCTTCTACCAAAATTTGAAATCATTATTATTATTATTTTGGCTATCCTTATATTTCTTAATTCTTTCACATCATTTGAATCTATTGACATAAAATTTACATTAGTGGTAATATCACATCCTAAAGTTTTAGTCATCTCAGGCAATTTTCTACGTTTCAAATTTTTTTGGCTGTCTGTGGCAAATTTTTCATGCTTCAGTTCATTAAGAAAGCCGCTCATAAATCTGACAACATAGCCAATGTTGTACAAATATTAATTGCTTTTGAGATAATGGCAACAACTACATCATTGTTTTATAACATTGATTTCTATTAGACTGAGATTTCTAAAGTATACAAGCTATTGTATGCCATATTGACTCTGATACTTTATCTGTTTATATCTCTGCTTATCACATTCAGGTGATGTTTGCATACACAAGCTATCTTTTAAATTACCTTAAATACAGTTTAGAAATATCACAGAAATGTTTTCCATTTTCAAAACTCTATGTCCTGAAAACAACTACATGTATCAGTTCTTTAGTTGCTAAAATTTCTCAGGTAATTTCCTTCGTCTTTAGTTTGTAAGGAAGAATGCATTTTTCCCTCTCTGTTAGGAGTCACATGCACTTACACACACATGTACACACATGACAATAACTTCCACCTACCAAATTCAATCACAAGGCTTCGGTCAGTCTGAGACTATAGCAGAAAGCACTTGCCCAAGGTGCTATGCAGTGGGACTGAACCTGAAACCATGTGGCTAGGAATGTGAAAACTGTTTTAAGATGGCTGTTGAGAAACAGGAAAGCTATTTCAGCATGAAGATTTTGTTTAGAATGTTTTAGAAGTTTTGGGAGGAATCCTTCAGTTTCAGCCATATTTAATTTGCTATACAGGAGAAAAAAAAACTATTCTTCTCACTGTCAAGCACATGACTATCCTTGTGAATAAATTAAATGCCCTTTCACTCCTTTCACCAATATATATATATATATATATATATATATTTTCACTATCATTTCTGACTCCCATATTTTTCTGGGTGTGGTACGGGTAACCCAACTTTATGATACTACATATTATCTCCAACCAACAAATATTCAAGAATTCGAGGAAGAATTCTTTTGTTCACTCGATTTTATATTATATGTCAATGATAATGTATTTCCTTATCAGAAATCTTCTTTCAGATAAACATATTCTTAAAAACAGCCTCAACTGAAGATTTGAAACATCCTACTTTAATGCTCCCCACCCCACAACTTATTTTCTTTTTTGCTTTTAGCTTTGTTTGTTTGTTGTTTAGTATCTTACATCCATTTTTCCATGCTTTGCATGGATGAGTTGGCTTATGTTGGAATAATTTTCTTTACAGCTGGATGGATGTTTTTCCTACTGCTAACCACTCAACTGTAGAGTAGTAATGGAGCCAGTTTTTTCCCTCCCACTTTAATTTTCGAGCAAAACTGGAACAGGGAGAGTCATGTGACTCGACAGGGATATAGCACACAAAGCTGTGGTGAGATTTAGGAAGAGAAAGTCTCTTTCTTCCTTCCTTTCTTTCTTTCTTTTTTCAAAGCCTCCTATACTGGGGTATAAAGAAAACTAAGTAAGAAATATGTGGATAATATTTAACTTAAACTTATGTTAGTAATATGGAGGAAACATTGGCTGATAGGAAGCTACAAAGGAACCTAGTTCTATGAAGAAAGAATTAAACAAAGAGATTATTACTAAGTCTGAAAATCAATACTGATCTTGTAAACCTATCCAGTAATCTGTGTTTCTGTCATGTATTTCTTTGTTGAATTTGTCACCATAGTTAGTTATGGAATTTTCTTACTTGACTTGAACAAATTTCGCATCCTAAATATTGAGGTTGATTAGCAGACATATTTAAAAGTTATATCTTAGTAAATTCTGTGGAATGATTTTTTTCTTTTTTGGTCGCACTGCTTTCCTGGATTCTGATCACTCTGTCGTCATCCAATTCCATTATTATGAATTTGAATTGGGAGCTTGAGTCATAGTGAATCTTTCATTAACTGATTATACAACTATGTATGCCAACCCTATGGATGCATTGCAGCTACTCTCTTGATAGAGTTTGGTGATCCTAACAGTTGATCTAGGATTCCTCTGCTCAGCATCAATATAGGAAGCACTGTTGGCTCAGTTGAGCTCTTCCACTATCTTTTCACAACCTGCCATGCTGCAATCTCATGACATTATCATATCCCTGGAAGCTAAGTGGGTGCTATAACTTACCAAAGCACAAACCATAACTATACAGAGCATGGTCGTTACATGTATTTTCAAAATATCTGCATACCCCCTATGGAATGTTATATAGGTACAAATATAATTTACATAGTCATAGGCATTGAAACTCAGGTTATTAGATGGGTAGTATAATTGACCCAGGGACAAAACATACTATTACATATACTACATGTTATGAGTAACAACTCTGCAACACACAGTGTGGCCACTTTACATACATGTGTTTATTGCATTTGAAAGTATGCTACATTTAAGAAAGGGATGGTCACTTTAGCTACTACTCAAGCCAGCCAAAACCCACATTATCCCAGTGCAACTCTGGAATTATTTCCTTTAATAGAGTAATTATAATGTATTTGTTTTAGATATAAAATGAAACATGTGATTATGTTGATCCTTTTGAAGCCCTTAACCCTTTAAAATTCAGATTTCTTTGTCAAATGTTTTGCTTATTTATTAACATGGTTTTGAATTAATCACACAATATCCTGTTGCTTCAAGCTTTCGAGGGTGTGTTTGTATATTTTCAGAATGATATTGCAGGGGAGGTGTGAAAGGTTGGATCTGGTCAGTTCTTAACATGATACAGGTAGAATATTTGCACTGGATATGGCCAGATTAAATGCTAAAGGGTTAACGTATTCTACCGTATAGTTTTTAAATATATCTCCTTCTCTTTAACAACTGGATGATTGCTATTTTAAACTGGATGCCATAAAATTGAAAATGAGAAATAAATGAGTCTTTCTTCTGGATTGTATTCTTTAAACTAAAATATCTGAAACATAGTTAACCCTTTTGATACCAACCTGCCTCAAACTGCCCTTGGTTCTCTGATACACATTCACTGTCTTAAAGTGGTCTAAATTAAAACCACCATCAAAATTTCTTGTTAATTTGTATTCCAGACACTAGCTTAATAATAACAAAGTTATTTTAATAAATTCTTCAATAATAATCCTTTCTACTATAGGCACAAGGCCTGAAATTTTGGGAGAAGGGTTAAGTCAATTCCATCGATCCCAGTACTCAATTGGCATTTAATTTATTGACCCTGAAAGGATGAAAGGAAAAGTCGACCTTGTTGGAATTTGAACTCAGAACATAGTGGCAGATGAAATACTGCTAAGCATTTCGCCCAACATGCTAACAATTCTGCCAAGCTCACTACCCAGAACATAAAGACTGCTGAAATATAACTAAGCATATTGTCTGATATGCTAACAATTCTGCCAGCTCGTCAACTAATAATAATAAGCATAATCTTTTCTACTACAGTTACAAGGCCTGAAATTTATAGGAGAGGCAGGAACATTGATTATATCAAACTCTGTGCTTAACTGGTATTTGACTCCAAAAAAGATGAAAGGCAAAGTCAACCTTGATCAATTTTGAACTCAAAACATAAAGTTTGACAAAATGGTGCTAAGCATTTTTCCCAATGCACTAACCATTCTGCCGACTCACTACTCTAGTAGTAGTAGTAGTAGTGGTAGTAGTAGCAGTTCTTCCTAATTTTGGCACTAGGCCAGCAATTTTGAGGGAAGGGTGTTGATACCGTTGACTCTAGTACTAGACTGGCACTTTATTTCACTGATTCCAAAGGAATGAAAGACAAAGTTCACTTTTTCTAAGGGATTTGAACTGCATATGTAAACAGCCAGAACAAATATTGCAAGGCATTTGGTGCAATGTGCTAATGGTTCTTCCAATGATAAAGTAAAAAGTCTTATGTTTAGACATGTGAGATAACCATCTGATGATCAATCATTAAAGCATTAATTCTGTCCATTTATACAACTACAGAAAAAGGAAAATAAAGAAAAAAATCAAGCTGTTTTTTGTGAACTCTTTTCATTTCCAGAATTACATTTCAGATTTCTTTGAATTCTTATTTTATTCTCAGAATGAAAAAGCAACAACAAAAAATCTCTGGAAAATGTCCAGAACAACAAAACAGTTGTGTTTTGTTATAGTTTGATTCATCTTAGTCACATATTTTCTACATCAGTCAGCTTACATTTACAATAAATAAAATGTGTATACAGTACTGGACCACTTAGCCAACTTCCAGATATCTGGGAACACTGTTCAATATCATGCAACATAGTGTACTCTGTGCTGAGTAAATCAACCCTGATTTTGAAGTTCATTGATTTGCATCCAGTGTGTTAAAAATAGTTTTGTTCTCTACATTTTAAGTGGATTGATAAAGATTAAACATACTCTAGATTAGAATTGTATTAATTTGTACCTGTATTGGTTAAATAAAATCATGTTCTTTACTTCATGTAATTTTCCTCCTCTAAACATTATACTGTATACATAAAGGTAAAGTTATCTTCTGGAGTCATGTAAATTCATAAAAACCAGTTTCCAGGTTTCTATAGCGTATATATTCCTCACCTGGATGGGACACTAGTCTGTCACAGAATTAGTAATTTTTCCCAGCTAAGTGGACTGGAGTAACTTGAAATGAAGTGTTTTGCTCAAGAAAACAATGCGTCCCCTGGTCCAGATATCGAAACCACAATCTTACAATCATGAGGCCAACACCCTTATCACTAAGCCATGCACTTCCTAGTACAGTATGATATATTTCAAGAATTTTAAGTGAATTCATAAATACCAAACTGACCCTGCTTTAAAAGAGTGTTAATTTGAATTTGTTAAATGCAATTTAGTTCTTTACTTTGTATGGTTTATTTTATATTTTTTGTATATATTTAGACTGTCTTCAGAAAACTGAAAAAATCCAGAAATCTGAGATACTTCTGGTTCAAAGCTTACTGGATATTTGGTCTGATACTGTATTTACAATCACCTCACTCTGAACTTATAATTAATCCTTAGTCAGAGCCAATAAACCAATCACTACTAGTGTTCCAGTTGTGTGTGACTAGCCTATACTTTTTGTTCAGACATATATTTACAAGTACATTATTTGATGTGTCCTTCCTTCTCAAGACAGTAGGATGTGACTTGAAGGAGATTTGACTGTTGTTTCATTCTATGGGGTGCAGGAATTGCTGTGTAGTTAAGAAGTTTGCGATCCAACCACATCATTTCAGGTTTCCCTCACACCTTAGGCATGTAACAGTTGGTTACATGAAGTCATTCAATCATTAAAAATCTGCCTTAATAAACTCTGATCTATGCAAACATGGAATGGTGAATATTAAAACTTTGTTGTTGATGATGACGGCAACAACAACAATGACAGCGATGATGATGACAATGTCTATTTTTCCATAACAGCATGGGTGGACAGAGATATATTTGAGGTAATACGCTTTTATCGTTACTGGCTCCCACCTGTTTTTTAATTCCATTGGATGTCACCAATGAAAAACACAAAAAAGACAGGATGTGTTATTCACATGAGCATAACATCACTGTCTTTTGGTTTTTTTTTTTACACAAACACACAAGCAATGTCCTGCAACATCACACAGAATGTAAACATTGTGCCCACATGCCCCCACACACACACACATGCATACACACACACACACACACACACACACACACATATACATGCCTATATATGCACCAAGTATATAATAATTAGTAACTATTATATATACATGGACTAAAAGCACAACAATATAGTATCGATTCCTGGAATGGGCAGTGCATTGTGTTTTTGAGTAAAGCACTCCACAGACATGTGTACCCTTAATGTAGTTCACAGGGAGATCCAGCATGACACAGAGTGTGACAGGACCAGCCCTTTGAAATACAGATACTACCCATTTTTTCCAGCTGAGTGGACTGAATCAACATGAAATAAAGTGTCTTGCTCAAGGACATAATGTGTCACCAGGAATCGAACTCATGATCTTGCAATCATGAGCCAAATACTCTAACCACTAAGCTACACCCCTTCACTAACACTACTAATAGATTGGCAAATTAAAGTATTAGCTGCTCACTATGAATTATTTAAGATATATTATGACTACAATCCTTTTCCTTTTTCTCTACCACCCTCCTCCTCCCCTCCACCTCGCCATCATCATCTTCTTCACATGTTTGCCTACCTTGAAAGTGAAATGACCCTGAAGGCTCCCTCCTAGGATTTTGTCTTACTTTTCAAAAAGATAGGCCCAAAAGAAATTTCCACAGGGAAAGGTAATGCACATCTGATTATAATCATCACAGCCAGGGTTGTCATTGGTTTTGAACTATTTCAAATAAAATTTATTATTTATAAGTTCTTCCTCACTAGAAATTCTGATGATAGCAGTTATTATAAAATATCGCTCAGCTTTGTTTAAGCTCTCTTGCAGAAATAATACCATTGTTTAAAAGTTACCAAATAATAAATTAGATCACCGCATTTATTACTCAACAATGTATTCTTCTATGTGGCTTTTACTTTCACTAAAAATACAGCAGAACTCTAGTTTGCAGATTTTCAACTATAATACTATAAGACTGTTGTATGATCTAATGGTTGCTTCTACATCATTGCATAGACTAGCCAAGGCAATCACTTTAAACTGTTGAGGTGAGGCCAGTCGTATTTTATCAGTAAGATGGCTGTTTTCTTTACACATTAGCTCCAACTAATAAATTGCCATCACATATAAGAACAAAGCTAAAGGTTTGCAATAAACTAGTGTTTCAAGTAAGTTTTCTGAAATAATACTGAAACCACATTATAACAATTTATTGAACCACTTCTACAGTGTCAAGTGAACCAGGGGGGAAAAAACCATTTGAGATAAAATAAGTTTATGAGATTGACAAGACATTTGTGGAATAGCATGGAACTAAACTTGTGGGGTTATGAAGGAAGTGGAATATAGAATATTTTCCAGCTTCAGAAATGAAAGTATTTTTTCCCCTAGTAAAACTACATCAATAAAACTACCTTCTCTTGTCAAATCTAACAGTGTTATATTGATCTATACAATTCACATATCTCTCATACTCTATGTTATCATCTTCCCATTCCCATATCCATATTAATACAAGTTTAATGATATATTTTACATCTAATATCAAATTCTGTTCATTCTTTAAATAAATCTTTTCATTGAGAATTAAACTGCTATTTCTGTGTCCTTTTATGGGTTATTTTTTATGATTTTATGCATTATTAAGTCTTTTTATTTTTCCATAGCATTTTTTTTCAATTGTTAGCATTTATCTGTTATCTAGAACTGTGTGTTTGTGCATGTTTATATGTAAATGTATTTTTACATGTATGTGTGTGCACTGATGTAAAGATGATGAAAATATTTATATTCTCTTCAATGAAAACATTTATCTGTGAAATGAAACAGTTAAAGAATACGCTGCCTTTCTACATAGATATGTGTGTGTGTGTGTGTATATATATATATATATATACACACACACACATATTCATATATGCATGCCTACATACATACATGTATATGTATATATCAATCATGCATGTATATATTTATCACTCATATATATCTATATATATGTATGTGTGTGTATATATATACATATATATATATATATATGTATATATATATGTATATATATATATATTAGTAGTTAGCGACTTTGGGATCAAGGCAAAATGGGTGCCCAGAATTAGACAGGCTTGGAGAAGAAGGGTGTGGAAGCTTAAAGACCCTGCAAACGGACAGAGACTTAGAGACAAGTTACTTGAAGCATTTAACGAAATAGAAGGGGATATAGCATCATACAACGTGGAAGACAATTGGAGATTTCTGCGGGACAACCTGTTGAAAGCCACCGACCAGATTTGTGGGTGGTGTAAGGTCCCCTCCCAACCCAGAGTAACGTGGT
>NC_068983.1:93691703-93694965 GCF_001194135.2 Octopus bimaculoides
TATATATATATATATATATATATATATATATATATATATATATATAGTGTACACATACATTTGATATCTTTCAAGTGTCATTAAAACTAACTCCGTTAAATCACAAACCTAATGGGACATCTTTAGAAAGACATTGTCTTCCTTCCATCTAAGAGTTGTCCATCAATAATTCTCGTCTTAGATAATTCTCATCTTAGCTTAAAACATTTATTTAATAAACATTCGCAATGTCTTCAGTATATGGAATACTTTAGCAGCTATGTTATCTAATACTATTATAATGAAAGACACCTCAAACCAAACAGTTACTAATAGGCTTCGTATAATTTAGTATATGAAAGACAGTCTGTTAGGATTCTTCATTAATGAACGATTGATAATGTATGCATTATGATGTAGTTCTAAAGTCAGAGGAATTATTTACATGTTTTATTGATGGTGCCAAACAGCTATTCATTTATCCAGAATGGTAATCAAATTTTGATTAGCGTCTGTCAGTAGATACTCAATTGCTATCATGTTCCAATGGCTAGTGATAGCTAATATGCCATAATTATATACGGTTGAGTGATGAACAGGCATTAACTTTTATCAAGTTGCTAAGCAATAGAAAATGCTGATTAAATCTTTGGTTATGTGATGTTTAAGGGTGAAATATAAGTTTGATATTGTTGTGGTTATTGTTTAGCCCCAGGTCAGCCCTGATCAAGCAAACCTATTATACAAGGGGTCATATAGGCATTCAATCAATTGGCTAAACACAATCCACAGATGTATTGTTTCACATATACCTCATCGCCTTCTAGCAGAAGACCATACGGGTATTCTAGTCATTAATTTATTGTATGTGATTCTGTGTAGCATTCCTTCTATTTTGAAGATTGATATGTGTAGTTTAAAGGAAGTTTGTCTTCTAATTCTAATAGGTCAAGTAACCATGTAAGTGTCCCCCACCTTGTTGGTTCAAAATATGCTATTTGATGGTGTATCATATTAAGTCCCTTGTGGATGCAGGTAGTGGTGAGTGGTTGATAAGCTTACTTTCCAACCTTGTGATCTCAGGTTCAGTCCACTACACGACACATTGGGCAAGTGAGATTTGATAGAAGGAAACTAAAAGAAGCCCGTTATGTGGGAGAGGGAGGTTTGTGCATACAAAGGACACCAGCTCACACAACACACACACACATTTACATGCATATATATATATATATATATATATATATATATATATATATATATATATATATATTTATACATACATACGTACATACATATATTTTTATTAATGTTTACTAGAAGTAACAGAGTGGCTCATGGTCTGAGAGTTTCATGCGTTGGCATTTATCAAACCAGTCGCAGGTTGAAGGTCTAAATTCACAGGCCATCGACTTGTGACAGTTTGATAAGTGCCAATGCACAAAACTCTTGGTACAGGACATCGAGAAACGAAAACATAAAAACCAAAACAGAAAACAAACTTTTTTTGAACAACGAAAAAAACAAACAGAGAAACGAGACATGCAACATAAAGTGTATACCCCTTTGTCAGTTGTCCCTGTTTCATCTATTGTAAACAAACTTATAAGTGCCACGTGTCAGTAATCTACAGAAAAGAAAGGAATGTGCAAAAGGTTGTGAGGCTTGCTGGCCACCCTGTTGAGGCTTACTGACCATCCCATCAAGGCTTACTGGCCACTTTTTCCATCTTCTAAAAGGTATTTATCAAATTCTCTAAGCTGTCCTCACAGCCTTCCTGCATTCACAAATTCCTTTATTTTATGAGTGTGTGTGTGTGTGCATGTATTTGTGTATGATTTTCTACTTTCAGTGTCCATCTACCAAATACACTCATGCGACAATGTGCTGCACAGTGGGACTGAACCCAGAACCTAGTTATTGGAAAGTAAGCTTCTTAGCCACACAGCCACACTTGCACTTATTAGTAATTGAAAGGAGCTAATTAAATGTCTTACTTTGTCTTTGTGCATCTGTATCTTTGTGCACCTGTGTCTTTGTACACCTGTATCTGATCTTTGTGCACCTGTATCTATTTACTGACTGTACTGATTTATAAAAACAAAATGTAGTCCTTTCTACTATGGACACAAGGTCTGAAATTTTGTAGGAGGGAGATAGTTGATGAGTGAAATGCTGCTAAGCATTTTGTGTGGCACAGTAACAATTCTGCCAGCTCACCACTTTATTTACAAAGAAATAATGATTTCAAATTTTGGCACAAGGCCAGCAATTTCAGGGGAGGAGGTAAGTCAATTACATTGACTCCAATACTCAACTGGTACTTACTTCAATGACCCTGAAATGATGAAACACAAAGAAAACTTCAACAGGTTTTGAACTCAGAATTAAAAGATAGGCAAAATGCAACTAAGCATTTTTCCTGGCATGCTAATAATTCTGCCAGCTTGCTGCTTTTATTTATGAAAAAATAATAAAATGTAAAAAAACAGAGTCTCCTTTAGTAATAATAATATAGTCAAGGTTAAAAAGAGTTATATTTAAAACCAGCAGTGTGCGTGTTAATATAGATCGGAAATAATTGTTGAAATTGGTATCTAAAACTATTTCCTTATAAGACACACACTAGCAAGACATAGACAAACATTTTGAATATTTGTGTTAGACAATTGATATGACACATGTCATACAAAATAAACTATCACTTGTGTTAGCATGCACCAATCTCAAAATTTCTACTGAAGTTTGGTAAAATATGTTTGTGTTTTTTAGTCAGGCATATGTGAGCTGTCAGTTTTATACACTCTAATACATACACTCTCATACACACACATCACCATATCACATTGATCATCATCACTATTGCCAATCTTTTAACTGTTTTTTCTTGTTGTTATGTGCTTGACAAGGCTAGTAGTATGCAGTATATTACCAATCATCTTGGTTTTTTGTCATATTTTCTGTGACACTCATTCTGCTGGGATATGATCACCACTTCTCCACATCATCATGAAACATATCCAGCTTCAAATTTTAGCATGGAAAACAGACTTGCAGTAAAGAATATATATATATATGTAGTCAATCCAAACACGAACAAGCAAGAAAAAACATGAAAAAACAACAACGCGAGTACAGTGTTATTGGACGCTCAGGAAAGGAAAGGAAAAAAAGAGGATTTCATGTTTCAAGTGGAGCTCTTCATCAGAAATATAGAAAAAGTCCAAAGAAGGGAGGACGGAGAAAGAAAATCGCCAACGATACACACGTGGTCACATATTGG
>NC_068983.1:93696066-93698566 GCF_001194135.2 Octopus bimaculoides
TATATATATATATATATATATATATATATATATGAGGTCTGATTAATAAGTATTCAGACTGTTGTCATAGTAATGAAGCTAAAGTACGAAGCTAAAGTGCACATGTACAACAGAGATCAAGGTCAATCTGTGCTTAGCACAGTTTGACCTTGACCTTTGTTGTACATGTGAACTAAGTTTTAACATTCTGGATCACTTCAGCTGTTTGCAGCAGTGCTTTGAAGTAACATATGTAACCTGTAATCATTGCATTGACCATGACAGAGAAAGTTGTCATGCTGATACCTGTTCAGAAGCCTATGCAAAGTTGCTGAAAGTGTATGGAGATGAGTGTATGAGCTGCACTCAAATGTACAAGCAGTTCAGGCATTTCCAGGATGGGTGAAAAATTGTCAATAGTGACGAATGTTCTGGGAGACCTGCAACCAGCAGAACTAAGAAAAACATCGCAAATGTGTGTGAAGCTGTGAGGGGAAATCATCAAATCACTATCCGTGAGTTATCAGAGGATGTGAAGATTATTTGCAGTTCAGTTCAGTCCATTATCACTGAAGATTTGGGTATGAGACATGTGTCTGCTAAGTTTGTGCCAAAACTGCTTTCAGTTGCACAAAATCTCCTTGATTGTGTCAAAAATGATAAAAAGTTTTTGAAAACTTTGCATAGGCCTCTGAGCAAGCATTGTCAAGCTTTTTGCAAAATCTGATGCAGATTCTTTGTTCAACTTCGTCTGTTACAGTCAATGCAACAAACACACACTACACATGTTACTTCCAAGCAATGCTGTAAACAGCAGAAGTGAGCTAGAATGTTAAAACTTAGTGTGCATGCACAGCAGAGTTCAGGGTCAATCTGTGCCATGTGGCTTCACTCTGCATACTTTAGCTTCATTACTATGGCAACAGTCCGGATACTTATTGATCAGACCATGTATATATATATATATATATATATATATATATATATGTATGTATGTATACATATATGTATTTATATCATTGTGTGGAGGCACAATGGCCCAGTAGTTAGGGAAGTGGACTCAGTCATAGGATCGTGGTTTTGATTCCCAGAACAGGTGTTGTGAGTGTGTATTGAGTGAAAACACCTTAAGCTCCACGAGGCTCTAGTAGGGGATGGTGGTGAACCCTGCTGTACTCTTTCACCACAGCTTCATCTCACTCTTTCTTTCTGTTTCTATTGTACCTGTATTTCAAAGGGCCAGCCTTGTCACACTCTGTGTCATGCTGAATCTCCCCAAGAACTACATTAAGGGTACACATGTTCTTGGAGTGCTCAGTCACTTGCACGTTAACTTCACAAGCAGGCTGTTCCGTTCATCAGATCAACTGGAACCCTCATCGTCATAACCGATGGAGTGCCATTTATATCACTGTATTGACCAGACTGTTGGATGTTGTTATACGCTGCTGGTTACAATGTGCTTCCTTCTTCACATTGTTGTAGCTTTTGAATGAAGCCATATACATGCATACATACATACAAAGACAGAGAGAGAGAGAGAGAGAGATACATATATACACATACATACCTACATGTGTATATATGTATCTCTCTCTCTCTCTCTCTCTCTGTCTTTATATAGATAGATAGATAGATTTATGTAAATATCCTTGTGTGTGTGTGTCTATGTTTGTGACCCTTTGTCCTGAAATCATACAGAATTTGTAAACAAGTATCACCATCACAAAAGCATTGTCCTTCATTTCCAATCTTGTGTGAAAATATGCCCAGTTATGGGGAAATATTACCTTGCATGGAAACAGGTAAGTGTTGGCAACAAGAAGGGCATCCAGCCATAGAAAATTTGCCTCAACGAATTACATCTGCCCCATGCAAGCATCAGAAAGTGGATGTTAAAACAATGATAATGAGATTACAGCATGCACGCATGTATTAGTGTGTGTGAAATGTTAGAATAAAAATCAAATTTATAATGAAACAGTTTTCTTGATTTCTGTAACTCTCTCTAAGTTCTAGAATGTATTTTAAATAAGGGCTCTCGTGAAATGCATGGCCTAGAAAACCATTGCTTTATGCTGTCCCCAATTAAATTTGAGAAGGAGACTGAATATAAATATGCTTCCTACTATTCAGAAAGGTTCTAAACTGTTTATATGTTCACATATATAATGGATTGCGTTTTTAATGAAGAACTCATTTGCTTTCAATCACATATCTCCTTTCAATTTAGTTTCTTCCCAAGACTACCAAAAGCAATAAATTTTCTCCTTCCTACTTTAAATATTAAAGTAAATCACTTTTGTCAATTTCTCTCTCTCTCTCTTTCAGTGTATGTTTACATGTACATATGTGTGTGTGTGTGTGTGTGTGTGTGTGTGTATACAGAGATAGATATACCCATACACATATATTTATGTACAGGTATACACATATATTTTATCTATATTTCTCTTTTTCTCTGTCTCTCTGTCTTCATGTATATATATGTAAATACACACACACACACAAGCATAGAAAC
>NC_068983.1:93702020-93704138 GCF_001194135.2 Octopus bimaculoides
TATATATATACAGGGTGTGATAGGTAAATTGTCGCCATTTTATATTTTTTATTTTGTGCATGCAAATTGTTTGTTTTTGATACAGTATAGTAGGGTCAGTTGGGCACCATCTGTGAGAAAAACAGCATCATGACAAAATTCACTCTGCCAGAAATTTGAAAAGGACATGCTGTACTGCTTGGCATTCACACCAGAAGTTCCAATATGAACATTTCAGTGTGTTTGAGTATCAATCTGAGGACATGTATTGAGTGTAATAAAAGTCAAACATCCAGTCAACATCATGGTGTTTGGAGTGATCACTAGTGATGATGATGTTATGCTTCAGACTCAATACAGAGGTGTACATCAAATGCCAGGAGGAGGTAGTGCTGCCCTGGATCAAGAGGGTGGCTGTTGGAAGACCCTATGTCTAGCAACAGGACTTAAACAATGAGACCATCCAGAAAAGTTGCAGGAGATTCCAAAATTATCTGGAGGCCGTGGTTGAAGCCAATGGCGATTTTATTGAATAAATTAACTCTTTAGTATTTCAAGATATTTTTTTATGTAATTTTGATATATTTGTGAAAATGAGATGTCTGTGTTATTTTAATTTTTGCAAAATTTAGATGACAATTTATTGGCCACACCCTCTGTGTGTGTGTGTGTGATTGTCATATATATATTCATGTGAGTATATCTATCTATTTATATGCGTATATATATATCATCATCATCATTGATGGCGATGTGTGTGTGTGTGTGGATGGGTGTGTGTGTGCATGCATGCGTGTGACTTTAGAGGGATAATTATATATATTTATCCATGTTTATATAGATAGATAGATAGATAGAAAGATTTATATCGATATGTAGATACGTATAGATATATATAGATTTATGTGCGTGTTTATGTATGTATGTGTATATGTAGTGCTTTATTAAAATGTTCACCTCTTCTCACTAATGGAGTCTTCAGATTCCATAAAGTAAAACTTAGTTATTGACCCTGCAGGTTGTAACAGTTTTGTAAAAGAATGCTTGGGGAAAAAGAACACATGTTGCTTCCAGGTATGTGGTACTACTGAAACCATCAGCCTACAGAGGCACTGCAATATAGTTTAATGTTTAACGTATATCTCTGTAGTGTAATAATTAATGCAGTTTTATAATGTAATAGTCAGAATGAATTATTCTAGTGAAACTGGTTAATATGCTTTCATGCACTCTAATGGTTAGCATGTATTATTCTTGTGTAACATTAGATATTAGATATTGAGCTATCTACCCTTATTCTCCAATGGTGTCACTGCATTGTTTCAGAGCAGAATATTTTGTTCTCTACTTTATTCACTGAATTGTCAGGAATACCTGCAATGTTAAGAGAGAGCAACTGATAGCATAATTCATCTGCTCTGTTATCAAAGTTATCTATTACACAGTACCCAACTTTTTAAACCTTTTACACTTCAATTCAGTGAACTGGACACAAACAGAGACCAAGGGAGTTACATGACTCTTGCCTCTTTCTACAACAAAAGAATGTAATCACTTCACCTGTCAAGAAAGTATTATTGAACCTTCTTCCCTTAATCCATTGGCATTTAAACTGGCCATATCCAGCCTAAATATTCAACCTGTTTTATGTTGAAACTGGCCAGATCTGTCCTCTCACACCTATTCTACAATGTCATTCTATAAATATATTATCACATAACCAAAATTTTGAAGGTGTGAGATAATGTATGATTAATTCAAAACAATTTGAATAAATAAGCTTTAGATTTCATGGAGTTATCCGAATGCTAAAGGGTTAACCTGAGCAACATATATCAAGAAACTCCGTGTTTACTTCAAACAATAGTTGTCTCTAATAATGAGGTTCTCTGCTGGCAAACACATGCATCCTTAACAAAGCAAAGATTGCATCCCAAAGACTGGCCTTTCTCTTTAGAGCTAGAAAATATTTCAACCCAATCAATCCCCACCAACAAGTTTGTTAGTTATTGTGTATACTAGCATATTCACATATATGTACCTATCTATCTATCAATATATATATGTATATATATGTATATATATATATATGTATATATATATATATATATATATATATATATATATATATATATATAT
>NC_068983.1:93706005-93707369 GCF_001194135.2 Octopus bimaculoides
ATATATAGGCGTCTCTGCATTTCTAATGAATAATACATAGTCTATTGACTGTTTTTGCTCTCGCTAGACCACTGGTGGTAAATAAAATTTCTAAAATTTTCTTTGCCACCCTATAATTTATTAATAATGATAAAATTCTGTATATATATATATATATATATATATATATAGGCACAGTATTACTGAGTGGTAAGAAGCCTGCTTCCCAACCACATGGTTCAGTCCCACTGCATGATACATTGGACAAATATCTTCTATAGCCTCTGGTTGACCAATGCCTTGTATATAAACTTGGTAGATGGAAGCTCAAAGAAGCTTGGCATGTGTTTGTGTGAACATGTGTGTGTATTTATATATACATGTGACATCTGGTCATGACCACACCATTAGCAGCCCGTCCCCACCAACAGCTGATAATCCCCTACCAACCTTGGGTTTGAAAAGTACCTCAACTGATTGACATAAAATCACTCACAAACACACTTACAAAGACATCTGCTCCTTGGAAGTAGGTGGTTACTCTACTGCCACTTCTATTCAGGGACTCAATGGTCACTCATTATTTTATCCAGCTTTCCTCTGGTAGAATGCGATGATTAAGTGCGGCTGTCTGGATGATGTTGATTTGGCAGAAGTGAGTGGATATTAAACCTGTATTGATGTCAGTAATCTTTGACAGTGGAGGGAAACACGCAAACACACCTGCACACACACACACACAGAGACTGAAACTGAAAGAAGCCTATTGTGTATATATTTGAGTATGTGTGTCTGTCTCCACCCCACCTACTGCTTAACAACTGGTGTTAATGCATTTTCATCCCTACAACTTAGCAGTTCAGTAATAGAGTCTGATAGAAATATGCACATAGAGAGACAGGCAGACAGACAAAGGGAGAGGGAGATAGAGAGGAAAAGAGAGATGTTACAATTTATTAGTTCAACATGACTAACATAAACACCTTCCATCTCTTCATAAACACAGAGAAATTCATTTACACATATAAAGAGCAAAACAGAGAGAGAGAGAGGGTGGAGGGAGATAGAGAGAGGAATGAAGAGTACGAGGGAAATACTGGTTTCAAATATTAGCACAAGGCCAACAATATCGTGAGCTGAGGTTAAGTCGATTACATTAATCCCAGTGCTCAACTGGTACTGTTTTATCCACCGCAAAAGATGGAAAGGCAAAGTTGACCCATGTGGCATTTGAACTCAGAATGTAAAGTAGGAAGAAATGCCACAAAACATTTTGCCCCACATGGTAATAATTCTGCCAGCTCACCACCTTGTATGAGAGAAATATTGGTTTCAAATTTTGGCACAAGGCCAGCAATTTCAGGGGAGGGAGCAAGTCGTTTACA
>NC_068983.1:93707425-93719954 GCF_001194135.2 Octopus bimaculoides
CCCCCCCCGGTTTAACTGCTAGTACTTATTTTATCGAGCCTAAATGGGATGAAAGGCAAAGTTGACCTTGGCAGAATTTGAACTCAGAACATTAAGACAGATGAAATGGTGCTAAGCATTGTGTCCAGCATGCTAATGATTCTGCCAGCTTGCCACCCTATATGAGAGAAGATATTAAAATGAGAGAAACATTGAAACATTTGATATCAAATTTGTCAGTTGGAATCAGCAACACTAAATAGACAATACCTAAACAGCTGTACCAAAATGTCTCATATTCTTCCCCTTGGTACCAAGATAAAATCATTATTCCCAGAATGTCAGCCTTTTGGGATTCTCTCTGAGCACATATCTTTCCTGCAGCAGTTTTAGTGAGCTGGTAACAACATTGATTTGATTTTGTCAGTCTCAGACAACACTGAAGGCTACAGGTATATTCCTTTCTTCCAGACATTTTTCCAGAAAAAAACAAAAATCTGGTATGGAACACATTTTTCTACATTATCTCAGTTCACTTAACTGTCAGAAATAGGTTTCAGTTAATCTCATTTAGTTATCAGTGATCAATTAACAATTCTGAAGAGAGTGGTTGGAGGAGATTTTTATGGTAAAATATAAAGAAAACGTTGTAAAAAAAAAGAATTCTCAGCTGTCTTAACCAACCATATTTTTCATTTTTCTCCTTGATATATTTTGTTTTGTAGACATCCTTCATATGCATGTTTTTGTACATTTTATATATATATATACATATATATATATAGAGAGACAGACAGACATATATATAATGTATAAATGCTGTATATATATATATATATTTGTAAACGCACATACTTATATACATACTTTGACCTTTGACATTTGTTATTGGATTTATGCCTACCTGACCTGAAGCTATGCTTCAGCAAATACAATACATTTATCATTGGTTTGTTGTTGTTTGGGTTTTTATTTTTTTTTATGAAATCATTTCTGTCTAACTTATATATTACATATCATTGGTTAGCAAGGCAGTTCAACAGTGCTCATTTCTGCCAAT
Source organism: Octopus bimaculoides (assembly GCF_001194135.2). NCBI lineage: Eukaryota > Metazoa > Mollusca > Cephalopoda > Octopoda > Octopodidae > Octopus > Octopus bimaculoides. The sequence goes on from NC_068983.1 coordinate 93,708,465, forward strand.
AATGTAGGTTTTCTCTCTGTCTTGAAGTCTCTGTAAATCTACTATTGTAGACCTGTTTAACTTTGTATGCAGTTCATTGCCGCTTGTCATCTTATTCATGAAGCCCAGCATCCTGAGATTTCACTTCCCATATCTTCCTCAGTTTTCCTCTTTTAACCAGTATTTTCAACTCACAGTACATGATTCCTTTTTAAAATGTGTTCTTTGTCAATTCATTTTACATCTTGATACTAGTTTAGTCATCTCACATGTATCTTATGCATATATCATTTATCTTTTATTCTTTTGCTTGTTTCAGTCATAAGACTCCAGATATGCTGGAGCATCATCTTGAAGGATTTTTAGTCAAAAGTATTTAATTTTGTTAAGCCTGGTACTTATTCTATCAGTCTTCTATTGCTGAACCACTAAGTTACAGGGGCATAGCCACACTAATGCCAGTTGTCAAGTGGTGGTGGTGGTGGGGCGGGGGACACAAACACACATGATGGGCTTCTTTCAGTTTCTGCCTACCCAGTGCACTCACAAGGCTTTAGTCAGCCCAAGGCTATTGTAGAAGACATTTGGCCTAAGTTTGACGGGATCTATGCACACACATATACTTCATTTTTGTATTTGGTTCACAAGATTCTTGATGTGAATTTGTGTGTTAAAACAAATGTTATTGTACTTTGGGAGAGTCATTACACTAATAATAATAACACACACACACATATATATATATATATACACCAGTTGGGCAGTAGTTACATTTTGTTATGTCCTACAGAAACAATGAGCCATAGTTTGGTGACTGATGCGCAAAGAACATTGGAATGAAGTACCTTATTTACAAAACTACCTGCTGATATCAAGAAGGGTATCTATCCATTGAATATTACCTCAAGAAATCACATCCAACTCATGAGAGAGTGGAAAAAAAGAAAAAAAAAATCATAGAAAAGATGATGGTTCATACACAACAGGCTTCTGTACAGTTTCTGTCTACCAAATTCTACTCAATAAGGCCACTCTAGAAGACACTTGCCTAAGATGGTGTGTAGTGGTATCATCTTTGTAGCATGCCAGGCAAAATGCTGAACAGCGTTTTGTCCATCTTAACATTCTGAGTTAAAGAGTTCGAATCCTGCTAAGGTCAACTTTGTCTTTCATTCTTTTGACTGAATAAAGTATCAGCTGAGTACTGGTCTTGTGCCAAAACTTGGAACCAGTATTTTGTAACATCAAGGTGGCAGAATCGTTAGTACATCGGGCAAAATGTTTAGCATTTTGTCTGTCTTAATGTTCTGAGTTCAAATCCCAGAGGTCAACTTTGTGTTTCATTCTTTCTCCTTAATAAAATAAGTTCCAGTTGAGTACTGGGATTGATGTAATCAACTTACCCCTCCCCTGAAATTGCTGGTCTTGTACAAAAATTTGAAATCAATGTTATGTAACATCACATTTCTCTCTTATACACATTTCATACAGTTTGCCTTTTGTAATAATAAAAAAGCAACCCTTGTTACCAACAAAAGCATCAGTGTCTTTCTCAGTCACAACCATTATTTTACACTTTCTAGTTTCTCAGTTCTGCTTTTACCTAGCTTGTTAGCTCAAACAAAGTAAGCATCTACTGCATTCTAGGAAGGCCTAGAAATGTCATGGATTGTCTCTTCCTCTTCTGACTAAAAAAACATCTCTCAGTAGCCAATGCAATGAGTACCAGGCATGCACTGTTGTCATACTTCTGTCAGTTTTAGCTAAGTGCTTCTAAAGTGTTGTCTTTTGTCTTTATGCACTGCAGGAAATAATTATTTAATATAAAAGAGACGAGCTGACTCCATCTGTTAACATTTAACTGTGGATGGTGGATATTGGGTGTGGTTGTTTCAGTTCAGATTTGGCTCTGCAGTTTTAGTAACTAACTGTTGCTAGAAATACAAATGTAAGTAGGAAGTGGTAGAGAAATACATTTTTAAATGGCAACTGTTCTTGTGTCAGTCTGCTTCTGTTCTTACTGTATAAAGTACACATTGTTGGGGAAGAAAAATAACAAACCAACTGCAAGTAATGGGTTGGACTGTTAGTTTATATTTATATACATGCTCCTGAATATGTGTGTGAGAGCATGTGAATATATATATATGACATTCTTCATGTGTGAAATAACTGTGCTGTGCACACAAACATAACACATGTAAAGAAATATATCATATCCAGAAAGCTAGCTGAATATTCATACATACATACATATGTTCACACACACACACACGTGTATATTCAGCAGTACATATACGAAAATGGAATGTTATAAAGTACATACATACATATATATATATATATAGAGAGAGAGAGAGAGAGAGAGAGAAAAAATGTGTATGTGTGTGTTTGTATGTATGTATGTATGTGTGTGCATACAAATTTAGCAGTGCATAAATGCGATTATATATATATATTCAAGGTTGAATATGGTACTTATGCATAGGCACCCGAATATCGTATCCCAAAAGGATAGGTGATCAAAAAATAAGCAACACGGATTTCAAAGGTGATTGCAGTACGCACATTTCATGCTACTCCAATTTATTTAAGTAATGCGAGCATTACATTAAATGCAATATGAAGAGCAATCTTCAGCTGCACGAAAATGCAGAAAATTACAGTAGAATAGACATATTATAAATGTGGCAACATTTCAAATCCAAGTGGGAGAGAGAATACATAAAAATCCAAGTGGGAGGAAGAATACATAAATCCATCTTGACATAGCTGAGTCTATCAGGCTAGTAATTGATTCTAGACAAAAGTTCTGTCTCAGATTTTATTGTTTCTTATCTAGTGGTGATAGCATAAGGGACAATTACTTCTAAAGAGAGGGAAGGTGTAAGCAATATGCATGGACAAGGCTATAAAATGTATTAGAATATAAAGGTTTCACTGGTCAGAGTAGTATCAGGTCATTTTACTATCAAAATGTTGAGGAATTAAAACCCTAGGTATATGGGTCAAATAGGTTTTTTTCTTTTAGTCTGAATAGAGTAACAGTAGTGGTACAGATAACAATAATATTTTAACCAATATTTTCACAATAAGAGGTATGTTAATAAAATAAGTAAAATGAGATGTAATTATTTTCTATATATATATAGTAATATGATGAAGTAAAAAAAGAAACTCAGTAGCTAAGGTAAAGTAAAGTTTTAATATACAGGTTTATATTTCCAATTTGCCATATTCTGCTACTCAAAGTTTCATGTCTCAGTCCTTAGACATTTCTCAAAACCTACAGGCTTTTTCATATGATTGCAAGCTTAGCAAATATACTAACCCTATTAAAGATTAAATTCATTAACTCCAGCTTCAGCATGTACTAAGTGTCATATCATAAGGACAGTCATACTCTCGTTGCCTTTATATAGATTCTCATTACATTTTATATCTTAGCATTTAAAACTACTGCAGCTACCAATCTTCCTAATGTAAACTTCTTAGAATCAGATATTTACAGACCATTCCATAAAGCTATTGAGGAACTAAGTTATCAAAATAAATACACCTGCTGTCTTAGTTCTTATAGTTTTTAGAAATTTGATAAAAAATATGAACAGAATTTCTAACCCCCTCCTCACTGAAAGGAGTTTTTAGTGTGTTGGTGCCCTACAACAATGGAAGAAGAAATTCTCTATACCTTCAATGCACAGCCCTTACGGACCCAGGAAAATCATTTGGTTCAGGTCTCTTTCTCCTTAAATCTTAAAACCAATGTAGGTAAGAAATTTCTGGCCCTTATAGCTTAGCATTATTTGATAAATCATAGATAGAGAAAGATTTTCAACAAACTTTTTTTTTTTAATCGGCTACAGCTGCTCTTTGCTCATGAAAATACTTAACACCAGTGAGTCATTCAAACATTATGTTCTAAGTTTTTCATGCTGGAAGATTGAAATATGCTTTTTAAACCAGGCATACAGTGTATGATCAGTTGTATATATGACACTAATGTTATCCCAACTATACCACATCAGCCATCTCAGAAGAAACATTACATAAGTATGGTTGAGGATAACTTTTCTCAGAGGTTGTATAACCACAACATGCCTTCTGATACTTTCCTGACACTGGCCAATCATACTTGGAAAATGAGAGAGTTCAGCACAAATTGCAATATCAAGTGGAAAATTCTCATAAGGTTCAGACCTTAAACTAATGGGACAAGAAAATGCTAACTTTGTTGAAAAGCTCTAACTGCTAAAATATCAGAATTGCCTTTTTTTAATAGTGCTCACCTGCTGACAAGTTCATGCTAGCCTACTAGAAAACTCAATCTTCATCAGACTAACACCTTGGGGTGCACAGATCTTTCAATCTGCATTATACATCTCTATAATCTAGATAGCACTTATTAGATGAAATTTTGCAAGTGATATCCTGATGACATGGTACAGCAGAGAGCTAAAAGAGGAGTCAGTTTCTATCTGCCAAAATCACATGGCTTTGATTGACTTAGGGCTATAGTAAAAGACACTTGCCCACATCTTCCCATGACTGGACAGCCAATTGTTGTGGTTAACAATCACCACTGTTCTTTCCCCCTAAACACACATTACATCTGTGTATGTGTATATATCTATATTATGTATGTATATATATCTGTGTGTATATATGTGCATATATATCTGTGTGTATATGTGTGCATATATATATATCTGTGTGTGTGTATATGTGTGCATGTCTGTGTATATATCCTTGTGTGTTTGTTTGTGTTCTGAGTTCAAATGCCTCCTAGGTCAACTTTGCCTTTCATCCTCTCAGCGTCAATAAAATAAGTACCAATTGAGCACTGGGGTCGATGCAACTGACTTACCTCTCCCATCGAAAATGATGGCCTTGTGCCAAAATTTGAAATCTATATATCTGGGTGTGTATAAGTGTGTGTTATTCTGATCATAGTTCAGACTATCATATGGTGGTAATATACATTAGTTTTCTATGTTTGATTTTGATTCATATTGTTGTTGCTTCTTGCAGCAAAGGCAGAGAGTTTCTACAGCTCTATGATATACAGAATAGAAAATCTCTCAAAATTTATTATAATCATAACATTAATTACACAGCACACTGCAAGGTGCATTAGTTGGTCTGGCAATGAAACTGTCACAGTTCTGATGAGTCTCAGCCTGTTGCAATGTAGTCAGGTCTACACATGCTGCAATCAGGTTTTATTCATCTTGTATAGATTAATTCTGCATAAGAATAGGTTGAAGTAATTTGAATTTTATTACTTGGCAATTGAACATGTGAATTTGACAACTGAACACAATTTTGACCTCTCTGTTTGGGTGTCAGAATTCAATCAGAACCATGCATATTCAGTCAGACAGACCATATACATATATGGTCTGTATGCATGCATACATGCATATATGTATGTATGCATGTATGTATATATATATATATATGGATGAGGACAGCCGTGTGAAGAAGTGTCACACCCTAACAGTGGAGGGAACCTATGAAAGAAGTAGACCCAGGAAGACCTCGGATGAAGTGGTAAAGCATGACCTTCAAATGTTGGGCCTCACAGAGGCAATGACAAGTGACTGAGACCTTTGGAGATTGTGCTTGAATAGACCTGTTGAGTCAAGTGAAATCATTGTCATGGCCGATGTCAGTGCCACCTGACTAGCACCTATACAGTGCTAGTAAAAAGCACCATTTGAGCATGGCCAATACCGGTGCTGGTGAGCCCCATTCATGCGTGGTCAATGTCAGTGCCACCTGATTGGCTCTCATGCTGATGGCATGTAAAAAGCACCCACTACACTCTTTGAATGGTTGGCATTAGGAAGGGCATCCAGCTGTAGAAACCTTGTCAGATTAGATTGGAGCCTGGCGCAGCCTCCTGGCTTGCCAGTCCTCAGTCAAACTGTCCAACTCATGCCAATATGGAAAGCAGACATTAAAGATGATGATGATAACAATAATCCTTGGATGGAATTTATTTTAATGCATTACTATGTGAATTTCCACAAATCACGTCTCTTAAGATTACAGTCCATATTCTTGGGATGGTTACAGTGTAGTCCATAGTATCTGTTAGCATTAGGTAGATCATCTTCATGGATTCATTTCTTCAGGCGATATTGAATTAATGGATGTTTAACTGAAGGTTATATTGGCACAGCCCCGCCCCAAAACTAGTTCACCCATCAGCATCATTAGACTGTAGTTGGCATAATGGAACAGGAGATTTATTTGCATATCCACAACGTTTCTCATAAACAAATTTAAAAGATGTGTTTGTATGTATCTATATGTACACCTATATACATATATTCACACACACATTATCTACATACATACTTACATGCATACATACATACCTGCACATCAATTTAATGCACGATTACAAAGAGCTATTAATAGTTAGTTTCATGCTTTTACGATACTTTAAATTTGCAGACTTATAAACACACCATTTATCTGCAAGCAATCTTTCGGGTTCTGTTCATGCATTAGATTTATTTTAAAATAATCGAGTTTTATTCATCTTGTATTGATTAATTGTAAGAGTAGGTTGAAAGTAATTTGAGGTTTGTTACTCAAAGAGTGAACATGTGAACTTATTCTAAAATAAATCTAACACATTAACAGAGCCTGAAAGATTGCTTGGAGATACATGGCATGTTTAATAAATCTGTCAATTTATAATATCATAAAAGCATGAAACTATTAGTAGCTCATTCATGGTAGTGTATTAAATTGATATTTATCTCTCACTGATTGGAGTACTTTTTTTATGTTGATTGTACCTGTGTGTGTGTGTGTGTGTGTGTATTATAATAATAAAATCAATAATATTAATACATTTAGTTTTGTTTGCTTCTGTACGTACCTGTGGTGTGTGTCACACTTACTTCAAAGGAAGAGGTAAAAAGGTTGAAGGGAGAGGTACAAAGAAAAAGAGAAATAAAAGGTATTAAGCGGGAGAGAGGGGAGGGGCAGAAGCAGAGGAAGTATAGTTGAAGTGAGATGCTAAGTGAGAAAAAAGAGAAAGTAAGAGGGAGTGAAAGAGAAAGAGTGGAAGATTGATAGCGCTAAGAGGTAAGAAAAATATAACACATTAAACGCAAGAAATGACAGTTAGAGGCAAGGAGAGAGAGGAGGGAAAGGGGAGGGAGGAGGACAGGGAGAGAGAGATTTAGAGAGATAGATTGAATGAAGGAAGGGAGTGGATAGAGAATAATAGTGAAAACACTTGAAATCTTTCCGTTTTCAATGTTATGCGCTGGGGTTGATGTAATCGACTTAATCCCTCTGTCTGTCCTTGTTTGTCCCCTCTATGTTTAGCTGCTTGTGGGCAATAAAGAAATAAGAATAAGTACTAGGCATACAAAAATAAGCCCTGGGATTGATTTCTTTAACTAACCCCCTTTAAGGCAGTACTCCAGCATGGCTTCAGTCAAATGACTGAAACAAGTAAATATAATAAAAAAAAAAGAGAAAATGAATACTCCAATGGCAACTAGAATAACTTTAACTTTTACTGTTTGTCACCCCCACATTCTTGATATTTTTACTTTTAAATATTTATATATTAATGTACAGCTACCTTTATTCAATCATTTATTTATGTGTCTGTATTCAAAAACATCTATGACTGAAATTTTATTTCTGTTTATATTGATATATGAATAGGCGTAGGTGTGGCAAAAAGCTTGCTTCCCAACCACATGTTTCTGGGTTCAGTTCCACTTCTTGGCACCTTGGGCAAGTGTCTTCTACTACAGTTTCAGGCAGACCAAGGCCTTGTGAGTGGATTTGATAGACAGAAACTGAAAGAACCCATCGTGTGTATATATACATAGTTTGAATTTTTTGACTACAGATGGTCGAACGTCTGTTGTAGTAAGCCAAACGACTGGTTTCGACAGCAATTCTCTTGAACAAATCATTAACAAAGGTTCCCCAGGCCTAGATAATCTTCTCACTAGCCATAAATAGTCAGTTGCCTGAGATCAGCTAAGCTTTCGTCTAGTTTGCAGTGATCGTGGATGACGTCAGACAGCGAAGATATCAAGAAACCTGTCAAGCCAAATTTAGTCAGATCAAAAAGCAAGAAAGTAAAGCTATTCCAACTACATCTATAAGGTTATGAAACTGGTCCATCCTAATACTGGAATATTCAACAAAGCCATTGTCATAATGAACAGCTTCATTAACGATTTGTTCGAGAGAATATATATATATGTATCTGTGAGTGTGTGTCTTTGTGTTTGTTCCTCTATCACCACTTGACAAAAGGTGTTGGTGTGTTTACATCCCCAGCAAAGGAGATCGATGGAATTAGTACTTGATTAAAAAAAAAAATAAGGTCTGAGGTTGGTTTGTTCAAGTAAAACCCTTCAGTCAAATGACTGAAACAAGTAAAAGGAGTAAAAGAATAGAAGAACATATATTCATATGTATATGTGTGTATGTGTTCATGTGTACATATGTATATATATTTATATACAGAAATGCATATGCAAACATATGTACATATATGTATGGGTGTGTATGTGTTTTTTGTATGTGTGTGTGCACTTTATGCTTTTATTTAGATATATAATATTTATATATATTTATATGTATATATATATCTATATCTATATATATATACACACACACATATATATATATATAAATGTGTGCATATATTTTCTTTTTCTTTTCTGTTTACCTTATTTGTTATTTTAGCTTATTTATTTAAATATTCATGTATTGAACTACTTAACAGGTGAACTACTTGAAAAATTATGCACTACTCACATGAGCACAATGTTTTCTAATTTTTTCTAGAACAATCCCAAGATAATTATATTTACCATTTCAGTTGGTCTTTATAGATGTAATCCCCCCTAATTTGAAACCAGTTTGGTTAATGATTTTGGCCCTTTGAGTCACTTGGAAACTTCTGTAAGACACACACATACATTTGTGTGTATCTGTGTGTGTGTGTGTGTAGTCTAGTGGTTTGGGAGTTACACTCACAGTTGCTAGATCATGGATTTGATTTCCGGATGGAGCAGCATGTTGTTTTCTTGAGCAAAACACTTCATCTTCCATTGTTCTGCAATCATTTCAACATCTGACACATGGCATACTTGTGCATCTGGACAGACAATGTTGATTTGATGGAGGGTGTGAGCTAATGTACAGCACATACAATTTAATCACTATAAACAAATCTTTTGTGCAGGTTCGGTGGGAGAGTCATATATATATATATATATGTATGTTTTATTTTCCTGTTTGTATCACCAAACCTGTACTTTTTAATCATGATATATTTAGATCTTTTCTGTGTCTTTGTCTGCAAAGTTTTTGTTTGAAAGTACTGCAGCATCTATTATGATGTATTCTACTTTTTAATGTCATGTATAATGATATCTGGTCTGCAGTGCTCAGCTGTTTTGTTGTCTGGATGTCAGAATCCAACAGAACAATTAAATACTGCATTTTTGGCTCACCAGTTTCATTATGAACTTTTTTCTGGTACATGTACCACTTGTCTGCTGTGTTGTATCCATATTTTTTTACAAAGCAACAAGAATAAATTATCATCATCATCGATATTATCATTATCATCGTCGTCATCATTATTTACTGCCCTGAACAAAATACTGAGTGGTATTTCTTCTGACTTCACATTCTGAGTTCAGATTCCACCTGGGTCAATTTTGCTTTTCATCCTTTCAGAGTTACGTAGATAAGTGCCAGTGAAACACTGGTATCAATGTAATTGATTAGCATTTTCCACCAGAATTTTCAGGCTTTGTACCTGTAATAATATATTTACTGTTTTGGATGAAATGCAACTAAGCATTTTGTCCAAAAAGTAAATATATGATTATTTGCATGTTTTGAGTTCAAATTTGAACAGAGTCAGCTTTGCCTTTCATCCTTTTGGGGTCAATTAAATAAGTACCAGTTGAGCACTGGGTGAGGGGTCGATGTAATCAACTAACCTCTTACAGTTTCTTGCAGCAGTAAGCTCCACTCATCAAACTTCTTGCTATTGTGTAAACAATAATCTTTGAACACCCGAGTCACTACAAACATGTTTTGCTTAAAAAAAAGAAAAAAACTCCTTTCAGTTCAAATAAACATAAAATGCACATGCAGCCACATGATTTCTGGTTCAGTCCCGCCGCGTAGCACCTTGGGCAAGTGTCTTCTACTATAGCCTCAGGCTGACCAAAGCCTTTTGAGTGGATTTGGTAGACGGAAAGTGAAAGAAGCCTTTCATGCATGTGTGTATGTGTTTGTGTGTGTATTTGTGTATTTGTCTTTGTATCTGAGTTTGTCCCCTACTGTCACTTGACAACTGGTGTGGGTGTATTTATGTCTCTGTAACTTAGCAGTTTAAATATGCTTCTTTTACTGTCTAAACTGACAATCTCTTCTCTGCAATGTATATTCAGTCATAGTTTTATCTTTAATTGACAAGACTTGCCAAGAATATCATTGTTAGACAAAGGAGAGGACTGCTGTGCAGCATCCGAGGAGGTCTCAGTACACGGACAAACAGCGCGAGAAGGGTTTCCCGAGAATTCAAGAACTTTATCGGCCATTGTGGCCACTTGGTCCACAGTGTTGGACTCAAATGCCGTCGCTAGAATTGTTTGTACGTGCGACGGTAGGCGAGAGAAAAAAAATCTTGCGGAGAAGTGGAGCATCTTTTGACTCTCCGCTCAGATCTCGCAAATGGCGCAGAAATTCTGTGGGGGTCCTGTCACCGAGCTGCTCGTCTGCCATCAACTCAGTAAATCGGCTGGTGGCAGACCTGGTGGTCCGACGTAGGATCTCGTTCTTCACCTCGTCATATGTGGCGTCGTCTTTGGGAGATGTAATTAGGTCTCTAGCCGCTTTTGCAAGCGATGGAGGCAGATTGCAATAAAGCAACTTTAATCTCTTGGACGGCGAGATGTCGTAGACCTGGAAATAGGCCTCCAATTGAGCGAAATAGACATCGGTATCACCGATGAATGTGGGTAAACCATGCGACATGTCTACTGGGATGACTCCGTCAAGGTAGGAAAAGGGAATGGAAAGAAACAATGAAAACGAAGTCGTAGAAATATACGAGAGGTCAAAAAGAAAAGACAATATTTTTCGTGTTCTTGTTTTTGTGTTTTGTAAGTTAGTGTGCACAAAAGAGAGAGAGAAAAAAAAAAATTTGTAAAAACAATTTTGTTTTGTTTGCTTTTTTTTTTTTCTTCGTGAGGGGTGTTGCTTTGTACTGTCTAGAAAAAAATATTGTTGACCAACCTTACGTCGTTGCTGCAAGGAAAAAAACAGGCAAAACAAAAAGGTTTTTTTTATGTATGTGTGTAATATTTTTTTTCTTTTTTTGTAAGACAATAGATGGAAGCAACGTTGTTTGTTTTGTTTTTTTTTCGTTTCAAACCACGTGGAGTCAGACAGAAAGAGAAATCACTGTTCGCTTTTTTGTTCTTTCACCAG
>NC_068983.1:93719964-93728529 GCF_001194135.2 Octopus bimaculoides
ACGTCGTTGCTGCAAGGAAAAAAACAGGCAAAACAAAAAGGTTTTTTTTATGTATGTGTGTAATATTTTTTTTCTTTTTTTGTAAGACAATAGATGGAAGCAACGTTGTTTGTTTTGTTTTTTTTTCTGAATCACGTCGGGAGTCACCAGTTATAAGAATTGGATGAGATATGATGGCTTGGCCATCTCTCCCCAGTTCTCATATTAATCATTAAATTCAGAAATACAACACGAGGGATAACGGTAACAACAGATCAATAATTTATTCCTGGTTGGCGTAGAGCCGTTTCGTTCCTGGGTGAACAGGCATGCCGCTAGAATACCAAAGGAAGCTTCGACCGCATGTCGGTGCCGAGTTGTCAGAGAGTTTGAAAGAACGTCTTGTTACGACGCCGGCTGGATGAAAAAGAGCGGGAACGCTGTTGCTTTTTTCTCCACCTGTTGCATTGCGCATGCGTGCTCGGGTACTTCCGCTGACGGCAAATTCCTTGCACATGTGCAATGGCACTTCCCAAGATGGCGGCCACTACAACTTTAAAAGGTCCAGTGTATTTATATTTCAGTGAATTATGAGTAGCATCGTTATGTACGAAAACAGTCCAAGAATTAATATCAGAGGGAATGAAACTTTTAACATTCTGTAATTTTCTCGCAAAAGCAGGAATATCAGTAAGAAATCTTTGAAGACGAGTTACATAATCATTAACATCTCCATCAAAAGAATTGTTTTCTTCAAACATTTGACCAGTTAATGTTGTTCCGGTGGAGACGGACTATATGTAATCTGAACCCCCCCCCCTTATTTATTGTTTTTTTTTTTTTACGGAATCCCACGTTTTAGGCTATAGAGATTCCGATTCTGAAAAAAAATTTTCAAAAATCTCAATTTCAAAATTTCAAGGTGATAACGTTAGGAATAGCATCCAGCTGTAGAAACCATCAGACTAGAGTCTGTAATAGCCCCCACCAGTTTGTTAGCTCTGATCACACTGTCCAACCCATGCCAGTATGGACAACAGAGGTTAAATGATGATGATGATGTAAGGCGATGAACTGGCAGAACCATTAGCTTGCTGTGCAAAATGCTTAGCAGCATTTCATCCATCTCTGCTGAGGTCAACTTTGCCTTTCATCTTTTTCGGGTCACTAAAATAAGTACCAGTTGAGCACTGCAGTCAATTTAATCAACCCCTTCCCAGGAACTGCTGGCCTTGTGCCAAAATCTGAAATTAATGTTAATGAAGACTGTAAAGGTGGCAAGCTGGGAGAATCATTAGCATGCCAGGTTAAATGCTTAATGGCATTTTGTTTGTCTTCACTTCCTGCATTCAAATTCTACTGAGGTTGACTTTGCCTTTACATCCTTTCAGAGTCAATAAAATAAGTACCAGTTGAGTGCTGGGGTCAATGTAATCAACTTACTCCTCTCCTGAAATTCCTGATCCTCTGCCAAAATTTGAAGCTAGTATTAATGATGATGGTAAGGTAGTGAACTGGCAGAATCATTTGCATCACTAGTGTAGCTAGGGGTAGGAGCAGTCTGCCCTGGATGGCACTTTTAAGCTATTACTGTAGGCAATATGTGTTTTTTGTGGGGTCTGGGGGCAGCAAATGGAAGGGCCACCCCAGGTAGCACACACTCTAGCTATGCTAGTAGTTAGCACACTGGGCATTTTGTCTATCTTCATGTTAGGAGTTCAAATTCTGCTGAGGTCCTCTTTGCCTTTCATCCATTCAGGGTTGATAAACTAAGTACACTATGCAATGAAACTTAATGCATGCCCTAAATATATATCGTTGACATTCTTTGAAAGGAATCTATGGTAGCTGTGTTAACATTCGATCCACTTAAGTAGATGTAAAGCTTTCAAAACTGTGTAAGTATCTGTTTGTCTGCATATGTATATGTAAACATATACATACATGTTTTGTGTCTGTATGCATGTGTAAACATACATTTACTGATAGATGCACATTTATTCTTACAAATAATCATGTGTGTTCTTGCACATATGAATAAGTTAGAGGCTATGTGAGTAAACACACAGATATGTTGTGCATGTGTGCGTGTGTGTCTGTTTGGTAAACTCATAAATATTAATAAGAAACTTCATTGCCATGACAGTCAATCTCAAAAGACAAAATAGAATTTAGCATTAAAGATATTCAAATTATATATATATATAATCAAATATCTCTAAATAAGATAAAATATATTAAATTGAAAATTTTCAATTATTTAATAATGAATCTCTTTTTATGGTTGCTTGCCTGGATTAGTTTTGGACTTGATTACAGAATGCTAATGACAGGAGTCAAATATTCAAATATGCTAAGATGATGTGAAAGAAGTTTTAAAACCTTAAATATCCCTAATGTTCTGATATTAATTGACATGAGATGATGCCTGCTTCAAGGTAAACATCAAGGAATAATTGAAAAGTGAAGCCCCAGGGCTGTGGTGATCTTTCCACTTTGAAGTCCAATCAAGAAGTCAGAAGTGGTAGGCTGATGAAGCAATCAGTAATTCAGAAAAACTCTTGAGAACAAGGAAAATTAAGATAGCAATGAAGAAGAGTTAGAGAAAGTTGGATACTTTGCCTTGGGTGACAAATATCATTAAACTGATTATTAAATAAGGATTAAAAGAAAGTGATAAGGGTGAGGAAAATTCATGGTATACTTAACCACCTTGCTATTGGTATTCAGTGTCTGAAATGGTCAGCTGTAATTTAGACTGATTCGCTGCACTATAATTAACTATGCTCATGTATAGCTAATGACAGGGCAGAACCAATCATTGGTATTGATCAAGAGAAACTGAAAGAATTGATTAAGTGTCAGTATATACCTGGTTTAAATTCAGTTTAGTTGTTTGGTGTTTCCCATGCTCATCATCTTAGCATTGATCATCATCGTTTTGATGCTTTCTGTGAAAAATGTATCTAGTCACAGTGAAAATATTAGCTTGCTTGGAAACAGGGGAGGTTTGGTGACATGAAGGGCACCCAACTGTAGAAAATCTCCCTTAACAAATTCCTTCTGCAAGTATAGTAAAGTGGATGTTAAATGAGGATGATGATGATTATAAAGACCTTATTGATTAGGACAGGTGTTGCACCTAAGGTAAGCACACTTAAAAAAAAAATTGTGTATGGCTATGTCAGAGAGCTTCTAACAGGGATGTTGCAGAGATTCTTGTCTCTTATAAAAGAATAGGTAAGTTCTCCAGGAAGATTAGAGTGCTTATAGAGTAAGAGATTGTAGATGAATTGGCTTTGCAAAGCTAAGATAGCTAGTTGGAAGTTGAAGGAGGGTTAGGGTTTGAATGAATGAATATGATGATGATGATGATGGTGATGGTAGGGGAGAGATTTGATAATAATGGTTGTTGTTGTTGTTGTTGCTACTGCTGCTGCTGTTGTTGTCTGACTTGACTCAGGACTGGTTTTATTTCTTGTAGAATTTATGTTGGTAGTGGAATACTACCTGTGACCTTAAATATCCACATGACTTAATAAACCTTCAAGTGCTCAAAACCCTTCTGATGACCTTGGGCAGCCTAGAGCAGTTATTTTCTTCTCTAAGTCATTTTGGGATTTATTTCTAAAACTGACCATGTTAAGTACAATTTCCTTCTTTACATTTCATTGCTTATTTTAAATTATAAGCAATATTTTTACCTTAAATTAAATAAATTACATTCCTATGAAACAGTTAGTAGACATACAAACACTATATCTTAGTGGAATATAGAATGTGGAATGATTTATGTTGTTATTCATCATTGCAAGACCTTACAAAAGAAAAACCTAAATATGAACTCAAACAAGGCATACACTTTATGAATTTTTATTTGGAAGTATTTGGTCTTCTATTATTTTTCATAACAAAATGACATTAAATGAAACTATATTAAGGACTGTGTGTGTGTGTGTGTGTGTGTGTGTGTGTGCATGAAATGAGATGCCTTAGGATTGAGATACATGATGCAGGGTACTACATTACAGATCCATTTAACCCCAACTTTCATGGGTAAATGGGTACTGAATGATTGATGAGAAGGATGGTAAGATACTAGCTGTAAGGAAGATAATGATATGACAGCTCAAATAATGTCCCGTTACTACATTTCAGTTAACCACCACATGGTAATAAATTATAGGGAAGTATCTGTTAATCATGCTACTTCTTGCAAAAGAGTTTAGCAAAATAAATGGCTATATCTTACTGCACTGCTAGTTGTCTGTTCGATACTACTAAAGTCAATGCTATTTACATCACATCAGTGGAAGCTGAATACTTCTAGAAAATCTATTAACCTGTTTAAGGTTCAGCTTTTCATATTCATGGCCAGTTTATATGATTTGTTTATTAGTTGCTGCTGTTGTTGTTTATTTAGCCCTGGGCCAATCCTGATTGAGCAGACTTGCAATCAAAAACATTCCAGACATGACCATCCTACTTTATTTTTTTTTCATATATTGTGTATTTTAGATTTCATCCCATGTGTCCTTTTCTATTATCATTAGATGTGATTTGAGCAAGATTTGACTGCTATTTCTTGTATTTCGTGTGACCACGTAGAGGCTTCCTTGTTGGCATGTAGCTAGTTAGTATAAAGAGGAAGTGTTTTACAGTTCCTATGCTTAAAGGAAGTTAACACAGCTCCTGATTATGCCTATAACCATTCTCAGAGTATGAAAGTTAAAAAGGCAAATATTAACGATAGTAAATATACAGATGTTGTTTTTTCTTGATGTTTAATCCCAGGTTAGCCTTGACTGAGCATATCTATGGTCAAAGGTTTCCAGTTGTCATCATCCTGTCTTTTTTTTTTATGTGCAGCACACATCTCCATTGACACTAACCATCTTATTAATTATTCATTCCTCTCTCTTCTGTTCAGGACTAGGATTTTAGTTCTTAAAGACAACATTTTTAACAACAGCCTCTAATTCAACTCTATACAACATTCTCTATGGGTTGTCATTTAGAAATCTTTACATGCTTAATATTCTGCTTATACTATGTGCTGTTTCTCTTTTTACATGTTAAAAGTTTCATCAGCACAGTCGCAGCTTGCTTACTGGTTGTTACAAGTAAATGAACAAGAGTGCTGTAAACTTCCATATCTCAACTCTTATCTTATTTCATGTGCCATTGCATATGGTGATATTTTCTTTGTCTAACATGTGTTCACTAACTCCTAAGCAAAACAACAACCTTGTTGACAAATACAGGTGGTGTTGAAATGCTTGCAATCAACTGTAAAAGCATGTCTGGGCTTCTTGACATGTCTTGCCATGTTGAGTAACCTTTGCAAACACAAAAGCTTGTAACTGTATCTGGACTGTACATTGCTTGACAGATTGAGGGAAATATCTTGCCAGGAAACAGGTGAAGGATGGTAATAGGAAGAGCATCTGAATGTAGAAAATTTGCCTAAAGAATTCCATCTCACCCATTCAAGCATAGAAAAGTAGACATTAAAATGATGATGATGAAACACACACAACCCTTCACATCTGTGTATGTGTTCTTAAAAAAATCGAGAAAATCTAGAGCTATACAAACAAACAAGAAGTCAAACAAATCCAGAAAACAAACTTCATCTAGTTCCAATCACTCTTTAACCTAAATGTTGCAGTAAACATGGCAAAGAACTTCTTAATAGTAATCTCCAAACAATCAACAACTGGAGGATCAGTTAATTATGATTTTACTCAACATATTCCCCTCTCAGATTCACACAATTATTGCAGCGGTCTTTCAGTTTTTCTAAGCCCTGTGAAAGAACTCATAAGGTTGGGCCTCCAACCAGGCCTTTTGCAATACTCTTAAAGCCAGGAACCTTTGAGCACCCCCTGTATATTTTCTTTTAAATGGCACAGACCACAAGCTAGTTACATACAGTAATGTTAGAAGTAGTAGTAAAGGTATAATATTTCCAGTACCAATGATAAACAACCAACCAAACCAGTGTGCAGAAAAATAATAACGTCTGGAGACATCAAAATGCATAATACATTAAAAAATAGAAATCACTTAGAGAATGATTACCTCTTGCATTAAGCATTAATTATTAAGTAACAATTATAAAAACGTTCACATACCTCAGTATATATGCAGATGTGCATAGAACTAATTAACAAAAACAGCATTCACATACATATATGTACACATGTAAACAAATATGCATGTACTCATGCATAAAAGCACATATGATCATACATGTGTATGTGTATCTACTTATAGATATGCACATAAAAGCCTATGTATGTAAGTGTTTACATGCAAATATTCAGATGCACTTATATGCATACATATTCACATACAAGAGCAAGTGTAAATACACAAGAGTGTCTGTATCCTAACAGCTAAGATAAATAGTTTTCTGGCAGTAATCTACAAGCATATGCATACACATGTACATATACATAATTCATATAGATTATTGCCTGAAAGAAGATATTTTTTAGATTAATATTAATTATGTTTTCATTTTTATAAGTATTAATTAGATATTAATCATCAACTTCTTAAATGTCAAAAAATTTATGCTAGCTTGAGGTACATAGAGAAATATCATTTAACTTCAGAATTTACTCTCAGTAGATACTACATACAAACAGTGGTTGTTGCTATGGGCTATATAGCCTTGCATATCTCTAATATATTCCTCCTTTTGTATTTCATAAGTTTTAGTTATATTGTTTTCAAACTTTCCTTGCTCCAGCTTTGTTTCATGATCATGTAGTTCCAGCAATGATCCCACTATGCAACAACTTCTATGCACTTTCTACCATAGCTTCAGTTTAACAAATCCTCTATGAGTGGTTTATGATTGCAAGAAACAGTACAGCAATCTGTTATGTGTGTGTTGTGTGATGAGTCAAACTGTCCAACCTATGCCAGCATGGAAAACAGATGTTATATGATGATAATGATGATTTATAATAACATGTCTTGAGCCTTAAGATTCATAGGGCCAGTTACCCAGTTTCTATAGCATAAAGTGACCACAATCACAACAGTTTTTCCTGAATAGGATACCAGTCCATCACAGGGTTATTCATTACAGCTGAATGGACTGGAGCAGCATGAAATGAAGTGTTTTGCTTAATACAATACACCACCTGGCTCAGGAATTTAAACTGCAATTGCAAATCATGAGAGTGACACCCTAACCACTAGGCCATGTGCCATCACACATGCGTGCACACACACACATACACATATATACAAGCAATAGAAAGGCTAAGTGAAATCATGGTCATGGCCAGTGCTAGTGACATGTGAAAGGAACCCATGCTGGTGACACGTAAAAGACACCCATGCCGGTGGCACATGAAAGACATCCAGTACACTCTGTAGAGTGGTTGGCATTAGGAAGGGCATCAAACCATAGAAACCAAGCCAAATCAGATTAGAACTTGGTGCAGCTCTCAGGCTTACCAGCTCTAGTCAAGCCATTTAACTTATGCCAGCATAGAAAACAAACATTAAATGATGATGATGTTGTTGATGTTGATTGTCTGCTTGTAAATGCCTCATATATTTGAACTATAAATATGTATATACATAAATATGCATTTATGTATGTATGTGTATATACCATTTTTTTAATATCTTTTATTGATATACATTGGTGAATGATGTAAAAACTGGGGAAAAACTAGTGCTCTTCAAATGAAACCGTTTGCAAGAACACAGTCCTTGGTGCCTTAGTTTTCAGAAGTATAATGAATCAGTGATTTACCATTTGTAAATCTACACCCAGTACATTCTGTCAAATTGTCGGCATTAGGAAACCATTGGCTTGTCAGCTCTTGCCAGACCCTCCAACCCATGCCAGCATGGTAAACAGATGTTAAATGACAATGGTGGCAGTGGCAGCAACATTGTTGTTCTTGTTGTTACCACCACTGATGTTACAGTTTGTCAGTTGCTATATAAGATCAAAGTTATCATTTCCCAAAACCTTATTATGGCTTCTCAGCAGCAATCTTATTACTGTTTATTTCTGTAACAACTTATAAATACTAGTAAGATCTTGGTATTCTTCAGTTTTATTTAACTGATAATCACCATAAGGTGATTTGTATTATCTTTCCCAGTTTCAAATTAAAAAAGCTCTAGCTTTATTAACTCAACTTATAAATATTTACTGTTTTCTAATACATGAAATGAATTAAATAAAACTTTATTTACTCTCCTCATGAATATTTACTATTTTTTAAATCTTAAATTGATGAAATTCATGCATTGGAATTAGATTAATGTTATTTTTAGTTTCATAAGTTGATTTTTTGTTTTGTTTTTGGCAACCCCCTTACCACACCTACCACCACCAAGCAACTACATTTTGTTTCACTTGCAAAACCACAAGTGATATCAGTGAGAGTATGGATTCAACATAAAAGCGACAGCAGATATCTGAAAACTCATGCACAGACAAGTTTTTTTTTTTAAATTAAGAAAAGATGTGTAAGTGTGTGTGTGTATATATATATATATACACACACACACACACACACACACACATATATATATATATATATA
>NC_068983.1:93729028-93732173 GCF_001194135.2 Octopus bimaculoides
ATATATATATATATGTATATGTATGTATAAACGTATACACACACACACACAAACATATATAAACACACACACACTGCATCCTTTTTTTTACTACCAAATTATTCACTAGTCATTGGTCAACCTGAGGCTGAGCAGAAGAAACTTGCCCTCATAATGACATAGAGTGGGACCAAACACCAGATCATGTTGTTTCAGATATACATGTGTATCTGCTTCAGTGATGCTCATATTTCCATCAGTCAAACAGAATTTGTCCTGCCAATTATTGTGTATGGCAGTGAAATGGGGGAAAGTATCAGCAAAGCTAGCCATGAAGTGGGATACTGTCCTTGATATAGCTATAGAAGAGCCTCACAGTCACCTGACAAGATGGAATTACAAATAAGGAAATCTTTTTTGCAAAATCAATCCTAGGCATTGAAAAACAGTTTTGGCTGGCAAGTGATGTTTTATACCTACCAACACTACTTGGCATGCAAAAACTGCAAATACATGGATGCCAAAAGAAAGAAAAGAGCAAAGGAGTCAGCCCAAGAATGCCTAGTGTCAGGCATTCCAGAAAGAATTCAAATGCACAAAGACCAATCAGATAAGAATAGTAGCAACAGTAGATCAAACATGTTGGAGGAAGCTTGCTGCATTATGCATCTCACAATGTGGGAAGGGCTCAGTTTAAGTTTAATATATATAATGTTAGGTATTCCTTTTTGAAACAGTGGATTGCGGAGAACATAAAGCTTTAAGAAATAGCATGTAAATATTAGATTGAAAATTGCTTTTGAATAGAAAAACTTGCAGGCTGCCCTTGGGACTCAAACACAAATCTCTTGTAGAAATACCAGCAAGAATTGTATGTCATTGGTGTCATATGAGAACATGAAATAATAATTTTTTTGAATCATGAAGCACATAGGTCTATTCTATTTTTTTCTCTCCCATCATTTTATTGTTCTTCTGTGAAGCACAGAGTGAAGTTTCAAATCTAATTGAAGTTTAGAATTTTATTCTCTATTGTTTTCTCAGTTTTCATAATTTGTAGACAGACATCAGTGCACCTAATGGACAACTAAGGAATTTAAAATTAAGTTTAGTTTTCCAAAGTCATATCTGAATAATTATGTATATACAGAGTTATGTCTGACAACATATATATATGCATAACTCTGAAAAATTTGAGTTTGGTTTAAATTTATTTATTGTCTATGAGGTATACCAATGAAATTTGAAGATTGAAGAATGCACCATCTGCAGGTGATGGGGACTAAAATAGAAACAACAGTACAGAATAGAATACATAATGTTAACTAGATTTGAAACTTCCAATCTATGCTTTACATTCAAAATAGATATGATAAGAGAGGAAAAATGACTTTTTCATAAATAATCCTTTTGTACAGACAACACAGAATGCTAAACTTTACATGCACATATATAATGTGTATGTCTACATGTATGTGTGTGTGTAAAAAAAAATGTGCTATTTTAGAAAAGTCAAACAGGCTGCAGTATCAAAATTAATCTTCAAAGTTTCAAAACACCCTAACGCAAACTATTACACTTGTTATTATCTATTGCTTTTAAATTTAGATTTAGCAATAGATAATAACAAGTGTAATAGTTTGCGTTAGGGTGTTTTGAAACCTCAAAGATTGGTTTTGATACTGCAGCCTGTTTGACTATTCTAAAATAGCACTTTTTTTTTTCTTAAATCTTTCCATTATTTGCCCGAGACCTTTGGAAATGTGCTGTGCGTGAGAAGACCCGGCAAGCCAAGTAAGATCGTTGCCAGTGCCCCTGGACTGGTTCTTGTGCGGGTGGCACATGAGATGCACCATTTTGAGCGTGGCTGTTGCCAGTACCGCCTGACTGGCTCCCGTAGGATTTTCGAGCGAGATCGTTGCCAGTGCCCCTGGACTGGCTTGTGCGGGTGGCACATAAAAGACACCATTTCGAGCATGGCCGTTTTCATGCGGGTGACACGTAAAAGCACCCACTACACTCTCTGAGTGGTTGGTGTTAGGAAGGGCATCCAGCTGTAGAAACTCTGCCAAATTAGACTGGAGCCTGGTGTTGCCATCCGGTTTCACCAGTCCTCAGTCAAATCGTCCAACCCATGCTAGCATGGAAAGCGGACGTTAAACGATGATGATGATGATGATGATTTGCATGGGCTTGTCTAAGGCTGGTCCATATTGACTATATAAACTTGCTCATATATATAAAAAATAATTTTTCCTTTTGTGCATGTCATGACATTTGTATGTAAGTTTGCCCTGACGAGGGGTTCATCACCAGTTTGCACTCTATTGTGTTTAGAATACAGTGGTGTACCCCGAAATGGCTGTAATTGTATTTTGACGCATGTGTTGTGAACTTTTGGACATGGTGAGCGGAATTAAATTTTACATGTTTTACCTGCTGATACCTGCTGGGTGCCTGTTATTCACTCTTGTATATATCTAACTGGTGCGGACTTGCTTATTGGTGTCTACTGTTTTTGAGTTGTAAAATGTACCCGAGGGAGATGAAGAACTTTGTGCTTTAACTCTAAATGGTGTTAAATCATTTCTGTCCTTGATTTTTAACCGATGGACAACTTTATGGTACTTCATTTCTTTATTTTATTTTACTTTATTTTATATCGACTTATATTATATTATATATTTGAAATTTTTATTCCTTTTATTCGTATTAATTTTAACTTATATGAAATGATATTTATGTGTATTGTATTATACCTTTAACTCAATTTTTTTCATTTGTATGTTATCGGTTGAAACAATATATTCGTGTATAAAATTTTTTATACTATATGTTCTATTTCTTGCATCTTACTTCTTATATATTTCCTATTCTTTTATTTCTTATTTCTTCTTATGTTATTTTTTTAATGTTATATCTTCTTATTCCTTATGTTTGACGGATTATATTGTATATCTTATATATGTTCATTGAGGGGGCGTGATATGTTGAGTCGGTAACCCAGCGTTTTTATTCTATAACTTGTCTCACTTATTCTGAGCACTTCTCCTTGCAGCCCTGTATAAAATCTATTAGTTTCTTAATAAGAAACCATTAATATTACATATATATGTATATATATATATATATATATATATATATATATATATATATATATATATAT
>NC_068983.1:93733150-93743181 GCF_001194135.2 Octopus bimaculoides
ATATATATATATATATATATATATATATATATATATATATATACTTTATGTATTTGCACATAGCTTCTGTAAGATGTCAGCACAAAGAAATCCACTATCACATCATGACAGTGGATCTGATGTTTCCACCACTGAAAACAAATAATTTAGAGAAAAGAGTGAAACAAAACAAATAGACAAGACAAAAAAGTTGTGTGTGTGTATGTGTGTGTGAGAGAGAGAGTGAAACAGACAGAGACAGACAGACAGACAAACAGAGACAGAGTGATTTTAGTTTGATTAAATGAACAGTTAGCTTTGAATTATTTAAAATAATGTAGAAAGTGATTTTAAAAAATGATGTCTGACATTTCAATCTAACTTCATTTATGTGTATTTATGTTTTTTCCTTTAAATATGATTGTACATTCTCACAACATATTTAAAGTTAGAATTATTGATATTCTAAAAGATCTTCATTGCTTATATCCATGTTTTCTTTTCTCTTTTCTTTCATTTTCTTTTATTTCATTTTCATCATTACATCTCCAAAAACATAACGGACATTATTTGTAAGAAAAATTGTCAATTTTCAAAAGAACTCTAAAGAATAATTGTTTAAAGAAATGGTAAAATATAAAATATGATTTAATGTACATACATACGTACTCATCATCATCACCATAATAATAATAATAATAGTAATAGTAATAATAATAATAGTACTAGTAATAATAATAATAATACTTTTAATGTCTACTTTCCATGCTTGCATGGATTATATGAGTAAGTTAGAGCAGAATTTTCTAAAGCCCGATGCCCTTCCTGTTGCTAATTCCCATTTGTTTTGAAATAAGGTAATGATTCCCCAATCTGTTGAACAACAAACAGCCCAGACATGTTTTTTCTATGTAGAAAGCTGAAAACAGGTAGGGTAAAATCTAAACTTTATATTATTTGATTCTCTATAAGAAGAATTTCTAATAAGAAATTTCTTACATGTTTATCCAACATGTACAACTTTGTGATTCCTATTAGCAATTGAAGCATGTGTAATGGTGAATAAATGATACCAAAAAAATTTCAACTTCTTGTGTGTGTGTGTGTGTGTGTGTGGTGTGTGTGTGTGTGTGTGTGTGTGTGTGTGTAGGGATGTGTGCATGTGTGTGTATGAGTGTGGTCACAGGAAGTATAGGTAAGAGTGTATGGTGTACATAAGACAAGGTCCTTCATGCATATACCTTGAGATGGACAAGCGAGCTACGGGGATAAAGATGAAAAATAGAGGAGTCGAATGTTGGAGGAAGAACCAGATGAGTCCTTTTAAGTTATACTGGAAGCAATGTATTGTGAGCAGAAGAGTCATGACAGCAGTTTAATGCCTTAATAGTGAGGAGGAGAAGGAGGAAAAGAAGAAGAAGAAGAAGAAGAGAGTGATTGAGAAATGAGTATCAGCAACATGCACATTAGACAGTTAAGTGATAGACAGATGAATGATAAAAGAGGTCTAATAAGAAGGATGTGCAATAGAGAAGTGAGTGATAGATGTGCTAAAGAGATGAGAGGCTATCAAAAAAGTCTTGTAGACTTGACTGTAACAGTATGAATACACACATATATCAAACTAGGATCAAAGGTCCTTCCTGAGCCATAGGCTCATAAGATTCTGCGGCAGTTATATTCCACCCTTACCCGGACAAGACACTAGTCGATCACAGGATTATTTATTTTTGCCAACTGAGTGGACTGGAGTAATGTGAAATGAAGTGTTTAATTCAAGAACACTATACATTGTCCAGTCTGGGAATCCAAACCACAATCTTCTGATCATGAGTGCAACACCCTAAGCCATGTGCCTATGCATACACACACACATACATACATGGATATTTCTACTCACATATACATATATATATTATCATTGTTATTTTAACATCTCCTTTCCCATGCTTGGATGGAGTATATTGAGACTGATTTTCTGTGGCCGAATGCTCTTCCTGTTACTAACCCTCACCTGTTTCCAAGCAAGGTAATATTTCCCTATGGCCAAACATGATTTTGCAGAAGATTGAAAATGAATAACACTATATGACAGTGACACTCATTTACAACTAACAATGCCAAACAATAATACACAAACATAAAATGGTCTTTCAGTTTCCATCTACCAAATCTATTCACAAGGCTTTGGTCGGCCCAGGACTATAGAAGAAAACATTTGCTTAGCAGTTTGATATCTGTAATTACCACTATATTAGGCATCTCCTTTATCCTTGTAATAGCTAACTATAATGATGCCTACACCAGTCATTGGATATGACACCGTGTAGAACCTGATTAACTATATGGGTGAATACTTCTATAGAGCCACTTAGGCATTGGTGAGAGTCTATTTTGGATGTGCTTTAGTAATCATTGCCTTGTACACTTGCAGCATGCAAAGTCTACCTTCTCTGCTAACCTCCAAAGGAATACTCTCATTATGAAAAGCAACCTTCAATGCAGAGAATTCAATATCTCAGCATGAAAAAGGTA
The DNA here is from genome assembly GCF_001194135.2 of Octopus bimaculoides. NCBI lineage: Eukaryota > Metazoa > Mollusca > Cephalopoda > Octopoda > Octopodidae > Octopus > Octopus bimaculoides. The sequence goes on from NC_068983.1 coordinate 93,735,665, forward strand.
AATATATGCTCTTTCACAGCTATATTTCAAAAGAAGTTTAGCAGGGGCCTAGTGGTTTGGTGGTTAGTGTTACTATTATAGCTGAAATATTGGAAGAATGTTTCCAATTCATAACATGTTTCCAATGAATAAACAAATGTACGTCATGAATGTTGAGTTGTGAGAAAGTTATTAATAACATAGCAGCAGTCTTCTAGGAATTTATTCAGAATCATTATTACATGACATCTTTTAATCTAGCAAAATGAATAATCTGGCACAGGTCTGGAACCAAGGCTGCAGGAAAATTGGTGTTGTATCATACTACCACTCCATTAAAAGAGTAAAAACCCATTTCAGTCATGAATGACTATGGGATTGCACTAAGAATGTTCCTCTCCAAGGCACAAGTCTGGGCAAGGTTGTTTATGAAAGACTAATAGTTGCCCATACATACCAGCCTCCCCTCTCCTTGCCACCGATGTTATCCAAGGGAAAAGCAAAGTCCAATACAACTTGGCACCAATGACATCGCCACTCATTCTACAGCTGAGTGAACTGGAGCAACATGAAATAAAGTGCCCTGCTCAAGAACACAATACACAGCCCAGTCTGGGAATCGAACTCACTACTTCATGATTGTGAGGCTGACACTCTAACAACTGAGCCGTGCGCCAATGCTATGATAACACAAGAATTACAAATTTCATTTTTCTCATTGCACTGGGAATTTACATATGTGGAAGATGTAGCTGCACCAGTACTGGTCACCACACACTACAGTCAAATATTACTTTGTTCTATATTGCTTTTATTCTTTTATTTGTTTCAGTCTTTTGACTGCAGCCATGCTGGAGCACCACCTTTAATTGAACATATCGACCCCAGGACTTATTCTTTGTAAGCTTAGTACTTATTCTATTGGTTTCTTTTGCCAAACTGCTAAGTTACAGAGACATAAGCACACCAGCATTGATTGTTGAGCGACGATAGTGGGGGGACAAACACAGACACACAAACATATACATATATATATATATATATATATATATATATATATACATATGATGGGCTTCTTTCAGTTTCCGTCTACCAAATCCACTCACAAGGCTTTGGTCGGCCCGGGGCTATAGTAGAAGACACTTGCCCAAGGTGCCATGCAGTGGGACTGAACCTGGAACGATGTGGTTGGGAAGCAAGCTCTTACCACATAGTCATTCTTGCAAACCTTGTATTAGTTTCCCTGCTAGACTTCACTTGACTGATGTTAAAGCCTTAAAAGGTTAAAAAGATATTGCAAGTGAGAGATGTCAAATGTCTCAGCCAGTTATGAAATGAATTAGATTAATTGATTTTAGTAAATTTACAAGTGTTTCAATAGATTTACATTTAATTTTCTTTTTAGCAAGATTCAGTCTGCAAAATTTCCTAATTGCATATAAACAGATGTTTTATTCAGCAATAATTACATAGATTACGGTAGAGAAAATTATCAAACCTACACAACCAAATCATAAATGTTGATGCTTTCACAGTGTAGATGACCTCAAACTGAAGCTGAACTTAGTGAAAATTGTGATATTTTAATTTTCAGAGTCACATACTCTCAATGCAAGCTTTAATTTTGAAATTACATTAAATTATATCGTTTTTATACAAGTCACCACTCTCCACCTCCACACCATTGTCATCCTCCTCTTCATTGTCATCATCATCATGTTCACTTTTCTTGTAAGCATGAGGTGGAAGTGTCTTTTTTTCATCTTTTTTTTCATCATGATCATCATCATTATTTTACATTTGCTTTCCTTGCAAGCATGAGTTGGAAATGTTTTTTGTTTTTTTTGTTTTTATTTGAACAAGTTTTTAAAGATGCATTAGCATTGGAAGCATCACTAGAGATACTTTATTATTTGGAATATATAAAATAATTGTTAAACTCTGTAACAACTAATCAATTTTGTGAAGCCATTGAAGCTATTGGATCACAACTAATGCTGTGGATTTCATTTGTATACATAATTATTCTTAAAATGTTCTATGTTGAAGCCATTTAAATTCAATTTGATAAGGGCTACTGCCAAAAATAATTTGTGCTATTAGAATTTCAGATTAAAATATGTAAAAAAAAATTATATTTATGAAAAATAATAATAATGATGATGATGATAACGATGACAACGAGGAGGAGGAGGGGGAGCATTATTTCAAATTTTAGTTCAAGGCTAACAGTTTCCAGTGACGGAAAGCTGATATCATTGTCCCCACTGCTCAACCGGTATTTATTTTATTGAGCCTGAAAGGATGAAAGACAAAGTTGACCTCAGCAGAATTTGAACTCAAAACATAAAGCCAGACAAAATGCTGCTAAGCATTTTGCCTGATGTGCTAACAATTCTGCAAGCTCACAGCCTTATTGTAATAATATGAAATTCTTATTCAAAAAAGAAACTTATCAAATGAAACTTCAACTATATTTTCAAATTTGTTATAAATGTCTTTTATCAAGGGAAGATTTTTAGTGTTTAAACACCTATTAATTTCTTTTTCTCTTCTTTGCTCTCTGTTTTCTATATTTAAGCCTGTCCTAGAATTATTCAGTATTTGTTATATGGATTTCTATAAGCTGTAAAATAATCAGTGTAGTCTTGAAATTGCATAATTCTCCAAGTATACCATTGTCTATGGCAAAGAAGACTTACATCAGTAAATCAATAAATTGGGAATATTTACTCAAATTGTTATAGAAACATAAATTTTATTTTTCCTTCCATATTTCTATAAACACATTATATTACCTAACTAGATCACAACATCAAGATAGCAATATGAGAAAATACAAAGACAAGAAAATAGAACAGAGTATATCTATAATGGGAAATAACAGTTAGTTTACATCATTTTCAGTAAAATATACTAAATCTGACCAAATCTGGCCTCTTTCTTTTTTTTAGGTTCTTCCTAAATTCCATAATAGAAGGCTACAACAAAGCCATTCTTGAATTGTTTATATTCACTACAAGGTATTTGATAAATGTCAGAAGAATAGTCATAGTGTATGAATAGCCATGTCAACTTAAGATTTATCATAGAATATGTTGTTAATTTTGCTTCACTGCTATTGTTCTCATAAACAAAATTTTTTCCCATTTACTTATAATTCTCCCCATTAAGCAAAAATTTTTATAATTCATAAATTTATGTTTAAGATCTTTCCCAGGTCAGCAAAACAAGCACATATATTCTGTAATGGAAAAACTACAAAACAAAGGAAGTGTATTATATTAGACAAAACAGTTTTTTTTTATATATTAAATTTCCCAAGATTTAAACATTTAATATCATTGCCTACATTTCTGTTGATAAGGAGATTGAAATACCAGACATTTGAGAAAGTAAAAAAAATCATCATCTAAATTTATTGTTGAATTAATAATTTTTTTTTTCTTATTTTCCTTAGTTTGTCAAAATGTTAATTCTCTTTCTCAGGAGTAAAATATTTTTCTGAGTTTTCTCTTAGAGTAGAATTTAAAGTAAAATGTAATGTTATATTTTGTTTAATTTGGTTCCATTTTCTAAGATTTAATTTCATCATATCACTGAGAAATCACTCTCAGTAAATATCATTTCGGTTATAATAGTTCAGTGAGTTTTCTCAAAACTTTTCACTCTGATTGGCAATTTTCAAGCTGCAATATGTTAAAATTGTTCTTCATTATAGTGATGTATTTTTTTTAAAGCTACTGATAATTGTTTGCTCTCCAAACCATACAGAAAGTTTTTATGACTACCATCTTACATGAATAATACATTATTATACTGTTTTTTTGCTGCTGGCTTGAAATAAAGAATTTTATGTGTTTTCTTAAACAAAAGAAATTAAATAAAATATATATTTTTATTACAGCTGCATAAAATATGGAATTTTTACATTATTTTTATTAAATTATGTGTATTCTTTGAAAACATATTGTGTATGTGTTAATGTGTATATGTACATGTGTATGAGCATAAGTTTATTGAATTTTATGTGATATTTGAATGTAAGATTCTATATATTGCAATATTTGTGCCTTTGAATATTTTGTTCAATGTATCTTATTTCCTTTCAACTGGTGAGATTTTAACTGCTATTTCTGCTTCTATTCAGCAGACAAAGAACCTTCTGACAGCCCTATGTATGCAGCTTTTGCTATGCTAACAACTCCAAAGAGTACACCAACATTACAACGACGTACTCCAATAGAAGAATTACCTACAGAGGGGACTTCAACTGAAGCCAGTGGTAGCGGTGATACAAAAGCAAGCAAAGCCAAGTCTCTTTCTGTTGCAAGTCAACCTCCTCACCAAGAAAGGAAGAAAGTCAAGACTAATCAGCATCGTTCTTTAAGTGACCAATGTTTTATTGCTCTGTTTTGGGCATTTGTCCTCGTACGACTTTGGATGCATGCATGGATTCTTCTACTTATACCTATTCCAGTGCTGTTTATGATTTTCAAAAAACTCTGTAAGTATAATTCATAGCTATGATTGTAATCCTTATGCTAAAGTGATATAGAGAATTTGTCCACAGTAAAAAATAAATATATTCTAAAACAAGTATAGAGCAGAATTTTTGAAATATTATGTATTTCAAATGTAGTTGTATAATCAAGAAGTTTACTTCCCAACCACAAGGTTTTAGGTTCAGTTCTATTGCATGATACCTTGAGCAAGTGTCTTCAACTATAGCCTTGAGCCAATCAAATTAAGTTAAATAGAACTTGAAAAGTGCCCATTACCTTTCAGACCCTCACAGACTAGTGAGGTTGCTATGACTGATGTCCAGTGTGAACATCTTCAAAGCAATATCTGCATGAAATAAAACATAGGCAACTCAGAAGCTAGGTGAGAGTCTTCTCCAAAATCTTACAACAAAGTGAATTCAGTCAATGATGTCAAACCAGTTAGTGTGTAAGCCTCTCACCAAACTACATGAATCTGTTGGTGCTGTTAAAGTGGGCAGCACATTAAGCATACCACCATCAAAAGAATGGGAAGGTTTTGAAATGTAAACTTCAAAACAGCAGATTGTACAAAGTGACTTTGTTAAAAAAGGGTTTTGTAGCAAAAGTATTGAGCACAGCTGTACTGAGGTGCGTATGTATTAGGAATGCTTCATGTATGTTAGGTAAAAACAACATTATTAGTTCCCAATTAACTAGCATCATCATTAGCATCATTTTCTCCTCTCTTTTTTTTTTGCTGGCATGAGTTGGATGAGTCATCATGGACTGAATCAGCCCTCATTTGGTATTGCTACCCTCTTAGATGCATCAGGGATACTGTTCCACTCTTACATTTAATTTTTTATATAATTTCTGTTGGATGCCATTCCTATCACTGACAATATTAGATAAAAAAAAAAAAATGAAAAATCAAAGATTTTACTAAGGTGAAAGCATATAATGCACAACATTTAACAATTAACATTTTGAAATTTTGTTAGAATATGTATAACTAACATGAATGCTTAAATGAGCAGTTTACAATGTATCATTCACTTTTAAAAATATTTTTAATTTTGTGTATTCACACACACACACACACAGACACACACACATATTTACAACCATATTACCTCTTGAATGCACAGTCACATAATATCCCATAATCTTATATAAATTTTTAAATTTCAATTTTAATTCTCTACTACCTCCCACAGAAATAATGATTTCATATATTTATAATCTTTATAACCATACTTACTTTTACAGACAATTTTTATAACATAAAATTTTGACAAAATTAAGGAAAAAATATCAAAATATATTCTAGGATAAATGCATATCATATATAAATTTAGCATTTAACATTTTGAAATTTCACTGTAACTTATATAATTGGTATAAAACTCAAACGAGCAATTTACAACCTATTCTTCAGTTTTCTTAAATATTTAAAATTTTGCATATCTACTCATACAGACACACACATATGCACATATAATTTACAATCATGTATCCTTATGAATGCATAATCACGTATCTTATAATCTTAAATCTCTTATTTAAATGTTAAATTTTTAATTTTGACTCTCTATCCACAGACATAATGATTTCATAAATTTATAATCCTTTAACTTATCTCTACAGATAATTTTTATCATATATAATCTTGACTATGTTACAAAAAAATGACATTTAATGAATAAACTAAGCAACCACATACCACATGTAATGTATGACATTTTGAAATTTTACTGGAATGTGTGAAACCAACATGCACATGTGAAAGTGTAATTTACAAATCAATCATCTCTCCCAAAGCTCTACTTATCAAGATTCATTCAAACACATGCAATTTGCACATAGACAGATCTACACTTACAACCACATAACCACATGAGCACAGTCACATAATTACATATTTTAATTTTCATTCATTATCTATCTCTTAATTTATTTACCTCCCACAGATAATCTCTACAATGTATCTGACATACATAAGAGTCCATTGGTATAAAAGCAAATCACCTGCGATATTCATCACTTAGAAATTCCACTGAAATATGCATGATTTACAGTGAATGTAAACACTTTACCGCACACTTTGCAGTCTATCAATCACCCTCAGTTTAATCCTGAAGGTCAACTAGCAGATAAGTGTGTAGTTGTCTTACCTTCACCATTGTCCTGACCATTACTAGAAAAAGTATGACTTCTCTCTCTCCCCTTTCTTTTTATTTTCTTCTCTTTCCCTTTCCAGCAATAATCTATTGTTCCTATTCAGTGGGTTTTGACACACTTGCCTATGTATTCTGAAAATAGAACACCTAAATTGCACTACCTACCTTAATGATCAGGCACATGGGCTCTTGTTAAATTTCTTCTTAAGATAAACTGGTGAAAATATTTCAACTTTTCACCAGGTTATCTTTAAAAAAAAGTAGTTTTGCATGCAGGTGATGAAAATTGCATAAATTTTTTTCAGGAAATTCTCTATAAAAAGATTCTCCTTATTGATTCTTTCTTGTGTGGAGATTCTGTCTTTACATTGATAGAAAGGGAATATAAGGAATTTAGGGTTTTTGTTTCCAACCACTTCTTAACACACAAACCCCTCGGTGACCAAATTTCTCTAAGAACAGACATAAACTTCCTGTTGACAAAGAATCCAGAACTCCAACTAAAGAATATAAAACCCACAGAGTTATCTTCCCTTACACACACTTCCTGTTTTGACACCACACTTCTTGTTTTGACACCACACTTCCTGTTTTGACACCACACTTCCTGCTTAACACATAAACTTTCAACACCCTTTATTTTTTAAACAAAACACGACTCTCAATTTCAGGCATCTTAATTTTTCCAACTATTATCTACATGGATTACCATTGAACTTTAAAAGCTCAAAGACAATATAATGTATTGGTATATTTATTTTTTTATATATTGTTTTAAACTTTTTTGTAAAAATCATTTTCATTCTCCCTCTTCTTGAAAATTTGCCAAGCAATGAAAGCCGGTTAGAAATCCTTTTTACACATCTATATT
>NC_068983.1:93743412-93754847 GCF_001194135.2 Octopus bimaculoides
TATATATATATATATATCAAAGTCATATGATTTGAATAGTCAATGGTAAATGGATATGAAGGCAGGAAATAATTAATGAGCCTACTTTGATGTACTAAGTATTGAACCTTCAGTTGTGTAGTGTTATTTCTTTTGTTATAAATATGTTACTTTTTGAAGCACTTATTGTTATAACTATATTCTGAGCTTTTATGAAATGTTTCTCTCATAACAAGTACTTGAGGTAAAGTGAGAATATATAAGACTTGTGCTGAAATAGTTAATTAGATCTTAGAATTATTGTACTTCACTGTTTAGATTATTGTAAGATGATTCTGTATTGTAATCCCATTGAGTAAAGCAACATTGAAGTAATGGAATTTAATGCAACAACAACAATACCTGTTGTTAAAAGTATTTAAAAGAAAATCTTTAGAGCTGAATAAAAAATAAAATAAAATAAAACTGTGAATCAACCCTTTCTAAAACAATATTTGATTTCATGACATGTGGCCAAGTGAAATACAGGTGTAATGGTATTGAATAATGATGTGGATATCTGATTGATTTAAGTGGTTTTATTGTGTTTGGAATGCACCCAAGTACTTGATATTTATAAATGTTTCTCATTTTTGTTTTCTTTTCCTATTCTTTTAGTGAAACGATTCAACTGCAAATTTGGGTGTATTAGGGAGTGTTGTAATAATTGGTTCCAAGCCAGAAGAGATGTGTTGTTTCCTGCTCCAGTCAGAGGTGTAATGAAATTATTATCAAATGCTGACAGAAAAGTGAGTATAATAGTTTCCATGTAACCTGTATTAACCCTTTTGCATTTCAACTGCCCATATCTGACCAAAACATTCTACTTGTTATATTCAACCCAGTTTGATCCAGCTTCTTACACCTACCTTGTCACTGTAAAATAAGCAGTCACATCATTGAAATCTCAAAGCTATGAGATAACGCCTGATTAATTCAAAACAAAGTAATTAAATAAGCATTACATTTGACAGAGTAATCTGAATGCTAAAGGGTTAAGGGTTTGCAAGTTCAATATTGCTTGGCCTGTCACTTTTCTTTCCCCTTCTTATATCTTCTCTTCACATCAGGTTCCCTACTGAAACACTATCTAAATTGAGCCTATTAAACATTCTGGAAAGTAGGAATGATTGAAGTTTACTATTGTCTAAAGACCATCATAATGCTTACTTAGATAAAATAATTGAAACCTCAGAACCTTTCCCCTGATTGCTATCAATTTGTCCAAGAGTTTCCATTAAGAAAATGACATCTATCACATTTACATTAGAAATAATCAAAGCAATTTTAGCTGTATTTCTGAAGCATTAATATATGAGTGTGTGTACTATGTGTACACACATATGCATGCATGCATACATACACACACACACACACACACACACACACACACACACATTTAGTATATATGCATTGTATGCAAGCATGTATGCATGCATGAATTTACTCACATTTGTTAATTGCAATTAATCTATGTTCAAGAACGCATTACATTACAAATATAATTAAATTTTGGTCAACAAATGCTGTGATTTGTTAATGATATAATGAAAGTATCCTGTTAGTTTTGTTCCATAAGTCTGCTGCAGCCCCCTATTTCAACCATCTTCAATTATTTGAATTCATCTTATTACTCTACCCTTTAGTCTTCCTTTATATCAATCTTTTCTCTTTTCTTCCTTCCTTTAAAGTTGTTGTTACATATCAATATATCTACCTCTATATGTATTCATGTACGCACTCATACTTCTCTGCAGCACACAAACACTCACATCTACACACACACACACACACACACACACACACACACACACACACACACACACACACACACACACACACACACACACACACACACGTATATGCATAACTGAAGAGGAATAAAAACTGTTTATTGATTTAGTAATTGGTTTTGAATGAGATGAGTGCAGCCTATTGATAAGTGGTGTCCAACATAGTTCATGCTGATTCACAGTTTAAAGGAAATGTTTTGGTTTTGTCTGTTTCCTATGCCTACTATGTAAGGAGAACAGAGGGAAGTCTTACTGAAAATACAACTTTTGTTGTCCTTGCCAGGGAAAGTATGTTTGTGGAGCATATCTGGTTAATGTACAACATAGTAGTTGTTATTGTTGTTGTATAGCACTAATCTATCAACCCTGATCTAGCAGATGATGATGTGTTAGTCATAGTGATAGACAACAGATACTGACTTGACATTTTATTCTATGAGTGCAGGTATAGTTGAGTGGTTAAGAACATTGTTTTGCAACCAAATGGTTCCAGGTTTGATCTTATCATGCAGCAACAAGGGCAAGTGTCTTCTAATATGCCCTTGTGTCAATCAAATCTTGTGACTGCTATTTGACTGAGAGAGACTGTGTATCAGCAGCAGCAGTGGCGGTGACAGTGACATCATCATTTAATGTCCACTTACCTGTGCTTGCATGGGTTAAATGGAATTTGACAAGATAGATTTTCTATGGTCAAATGCCATTACTGTTGCCAACCATCAGCTGTTTCCAAGAAAGGTAATATTCTCCCTGAGCTGGACATGTTTTTCATGTAAGACTGGAAATGAACAACCTTTCTTGTATAATGATGATGATGATGATGATGATGATGCTCATTCATAACCATCACATGATGTCATGGCAAAGGTACACACACAAACACAAACACACACATGCACACGCATGCACACTGAGTCACACACACATACACACACATGCATGACACACATGCATTTCAGGTCCTATCTACCAAACCCATTCACAAGGCATTTTTGACTTGGTGTTAGAGTAGAAGGCACTTACCCAAGGTGCTGTGCAGTAGGACTAAACCCAACACCACATGTTTAGGAAGCAAGCTTCTTAACCACACAGCCATGCTTCATCATCATCATCATCATCATCATTGTCATTGTTTAATATCCACTTTCCATACTGGCATGGGTTGAACAGTTTGACATGGAGCTGGCTAACAGGGGCTGTCCAGACTCCAACTGTTTATCGTGACAGGATTTCTACAGCTGGATGCCCTTCCTAATGCCACCCACTTAAGAGAGTGTGCTGGGTGCTTTTTACATGCCATCAGCAGAGGTGCATTTATGCCACACCAGCATGAGTTCATTAATGCAGTACCAGCACAAGTGCTTTTAAAGTGGCACCAGTACCTGGAAGGAAATCTTGTATGCATGGAAGGCAGCAATTTTACTTATCTTGATGTATATAGCCTTCACTGATATACATCAGTGAAAAATAGAAATCATTGGTGAGAAAACTGGTGCTTTATGAATGAAGTCCTATGTGGTATTTCTTCTACAAAGAGAGATACTTTGTTGTTACTCTCACCATTAGAAATGCTGTGAACCAGTGATTGACTCAAAAAAAGCTTTTTACTAAAAACACTATGTTTCATAAATTTCAATATAAATTAAATAAGTAAACAACATTATACTGAAGCAACTTGAAATTTTAGTTTGAGTCAGTTTCATCTTGCTTTTCTTCAGCCTCAGGTCAACCTTGATTCAGTGGTTTCTAATCAACTACGATTATCTTATCTCTTTAGTAGGTGGATTGCAACCAGACCATATATGACTCAGTATGTTTCTTTTTTTAAGGCAGAAGTGCATGATTTGAAGCAGATTTAGCTGTAATTTCTAGCAAGTCAAGTGACTGATTAAAAGCTCTTTTGTTTTCTTGTTAATGTTCTGTTAATGTTAAGTGTAACAAGTTGTAGAGCTATCTTATTTATTTAGGTTTTCCCTCTGTGACTTGGTGGTTGGAGCACCAGGCTTACATACCTGAGGTTGTGAGTTCAATTCTCAAACTAGGCTGTGCATTGTGTTCAAGACACTTTATTTCACATTACTTCAGTTCACTCAGCTTTAGAAATTATTTGCAGCATCACTGATGCCAAGCTATATCAGTGGCATGGAGAGGGGACACTGGTATGCATGGATGACTGCTGGTCTTCCACGAAACAACCATGCCCAGATTTTATGTCTAGGTGCAATCCCATGGTCATTCATGACTGAAGGGGGTCTTTAAAACCTCTGAGCAATATAGAAATGCATTAAAAATTTAGCCATTTAAAATGTTTCTGTCTTTTGCTCAAAACATAATTGGTAGTTAAACATTGAAGTTTATTCTTTTAATCTTTTACTTGTTTCAGTCATTAGACTGCGGCCATGCCGGGGCACCACCTTGATGAATTTTAGCCAAATAAATTGACCACAGCACTTATTTTTATTTTTTAAGCCTGGTACTTATTCTACCAGTCACTTTTGCCCAACTGCTAAGTTACAAGGATGTAAACACACCAACACTGATTATCAAACAGTGATGGTGGACAAATACAGACACAAACACTCTCTCTCTCTCTCTATCACACACACACACACACAGTGGCTTCTTTCAGTTTCTGTCTACCAAATCCACAGCCCAAGACTATAGAAGACACTTACCCAAGATACTACACAGTGGGACTGAACTCAGAACTATGTTGTTGGGAAGCAAACTTCTTACCACACATCTGCATTTGCAGAAATACTGAACATATCAGATTTATGTTATGCAATTTAAAGTGACTGGAATAGGAGAGATGGGGTATAGTTCAAAAGGTAGACTATGGCATACTAATCTGAGGCTAAAACTATTGGTTCAAATAAGGAGTTAGTAAACAGTCATTTATTATGTCATTAAAAAAAAATCTCTCACATCAAAGGAGATGGATGGCAAGGGTGAATAAATAAAAGAGAATGAAGCCAGTATGAGCTTGTGGAAGTTTTGAGGAAGCTAGTAGCAGAAATATTATGGATTGGCTTGGGAAAAAAAGTCATAATGATGCATTTAAGACTGCACTAAACTGCTAAGGAAATATTGAAAGAAATTTTTAATAACTAAAATGAAAAAGTAGAAAATGAAGCCAGCTTCATTCTGAGTAGTCATTATTGATTTTTATTTTCTGGAACTAATCACAGACAATTTATAAAGTAGAATAAATGTTACAACTTTAACTTCTAATAGAATATTTTATTAATCTCATTGAAGTGTCAAGGGCTAGCCTATTGAATAAAGGGGGGAAATATTAACATTTTCAAGGAAGGCGTTTTTATACACTATCTTCAAGAAAACAGCTGTTTTTGTTGTTTGTTTCTAATATAAGCACCAAATGATGTGGAAGGAAAATCTAGCTTTATGTCAAAATAGTGTGAATGATATTAGAGATGTTTCATGTGAGAACAGTAATACTTCCTTGAAAAGATTTCTGTTTCTTCATTCATTACATCTGTCAATTTATTACAAATTATTTAATTTATAGATTTAAAAGTATTTCTTTTGATATTTCAGGGTAATGAAAGATATCTGAAAGTTGTAAAATTATCTTAATAACTGTAATTGTCTTCTATGGTCATATTAACATTTCAAAATAATACATGTCTGATATTGTAAGTCTGCCACAATGCTATTAGTTCATTAAGGATCTCATTAGGGATAACTTCAAATGAAATATTGCAATTTAATGTGTCTACTGATTAAATATTTAATAGAAATTGGCTTGAAGACTTGTTTTAGTACATTTAATGAATTTTATTCCTTAGAGATCAAATAATTTGAGATAATAATCATAAAATGTATTGGTGTCAGACTAGAAACTCAAGCTTTGAACTTTGAAATATAGTTAGGTATGTCCACAGTAGTAACACTTGAAAAAACACCATCAGCCCTCAGAAAGCATGGATAAGATATTGCTGCAGCAAAGCATCTGCTGCCATGAGTGTGTTAAAAGAGAGATGTTAGTTACCAAAACAAATTCTCTACTCACAACTGGCTAGCAGTGTGAGAAGTGAAGGTAAACCCCATCTGAGATATTAGAATATGGTTAAATGGAATTGAGTAGATTGAATGATGACAGTAACAGCTGAACCACTGCAGCATGGAATGGAAACTACTGGAAGACAGCAATCTACTTCTGGTAATATGATTTACCACTTTGCATATGAGCTGTCATCCTATTGACAGACAGCCAATTACACACAAACAATAAATAAACAAAACCAATAAGAGAGCCTTTTATGTGTTACTGAATCTGAGAAAATTGCAGTCAATTCCCCATACAGTTATGTCCTGTTGTCTTAAAGAAGGAAGGATACAATGAATAATAGTTGCAGCTAAAATACCTTTGGTCATAGGTTAGCATATGTCCTGCTGTCTTAAAAAAGGAAGGATACATGAAATAATGGTTACAACTGGAGTACCTTTAGTCATAGGTTAGCATGCTTCAGGACTGAGCTGGACTAAACAATGACAGCAAATAAATAATTTAGTAGAAATTAATATGACATATGAACACGTTTTTGTGCTGTTTTCATGTTGTTAGTACTTCATTGGATCTTATACACTAACATTTAAAGACCTGCTTCCTGTTAAAACAGCAACTAATATTTATTCTGCAGAATGATTTCAGCTTTGATACACTTGAGGCAGTAAACTACAGTATTTATTGGTAATTTTCTTTAAATTTCAGTTTTTTAAAAATACAATCAGTGTATTTATTGATTTCATATATCTAAATTATCATCTGCATTGCATTTTTTCTCTTCTTTTTCTAGTTGATCTCCATTCTTGAACAATCCTTGGATAGTGCCACTAGTGTTTTGTTCATTTTTATCCTGCTATTCGGAACAGCCTTGTTTACTGTATTCTTTGTATTTCAAGTAAGTTCTGATTACATTTTTCTTTCTTTTATTTAAAATTTTCTCTGTTCATTAATTCTATAATTCATTTACTTTCATCCTCTGAATTAGTGAAACTAATTCATGTAGTCTTAAAGAGAAATAAGTTGTAAATGATAATACTAAATGTATACCCTGCTCAGCAAATCTCTCTCTTTCTTTTTTATTCCCCTTTAGAATATGAACTGTAAAACTTCAGCTAATGTGTTCGCAAATTATTAAACCAAGCAGCGAAAACTACTTTTAAAAAAAGATTGATAATTTTCACTGCACCTGTATTTTTATAGTAAAACATCTCATGCATTGATATTGACTTGATTCCAATCTGGGAATATATTATAGTTATTAGATTAACCACAATACCTCTTTGTAAGTTTCCTCTATGTTCTTTGTATTTGATAACATGTCAATGAAACATTTAATGTGTGAGGAAATAGATGTAAATTTCATGTGACATCGAAACCTCTAAGTCTTGATTTGACATGCAATATTCCCCTCAGGGGACATTTAAAGGCAAGCATTCTTGAACTGTGGCTAAGAAATATTCCAGATCTGAAAGTATCATAGATTGATTTTTATGATATAAAATGTCTGAAAGAATAGGGAAACTGATCAAACACTAGAATACAAGATCACTCACATGCATTCTCTATTATCACTGCATGGAAATTTTATGGTGGCTTTGAAGATTTTTTAACAATTTATTATTTATTTATTTATTTATTTATGCATTTATGTATGTGTATGTATGTATGTGTGTGTGTATATATATATATATATATATATATATATATATATATATATGTATATATATATATGTATATATATATATATATATATATGTATATATTATACAACATCTCTGATAAAGAGAAAAAAAGCAATAAATAATATTTCTTTTTGTTGTTGTTGATTTTCTTGTTGATAAAATAATTGTATCTTCACATCTCCAATATTCTGACATTGTAGGTACACCAAGAAAGTATGCACCTTGTACAAGTTACAAGCAATGTTTTGAATAAATCTGTCAACCCTGAGATTAGCCAGTAAGTTGTCATCTTTCTTTTCTTTTTCTCTTTTTTTTATAATGTTTTCAATTTCATCTTATATTGCAACAGAGAGAAATGGATTTAATACTACCATTCCATAAAAGTAACAATAAAAAATTTTTTATTGTTAACTTCTTCAGGTCAATACAACAAGAGAAAAAAGTTTATAAATAGATAAATCAGTTCTGAGAATATTCTAGTGTGGTAGATATTTCCTTGGATGTATAATATCCTGATAGGTGTTATTGTTATTCAAATGACAATCTTTCAGATTATTAAACTTATCTTTAATAGATATATATATATATTCATACTTTCACTATGTCTCAGTTGGTTTAATTTCCAATCCTCAATAAGTGTCTTATTCCCAAAGATGTGTATCTATCCTAGATTGCATTTGAACTTTTGTTTGCAACCAAAATGTACTATCATACTTATCCACTGAACATGTACCTGTAATATACGCATACCTAATGCACAGGTAGTTTAGTGAGCAAATATTCATAGCATAACCATCACTCACTAGTAAATATGACTTTGTAATATGTATCATTATTTTTTTTTATGCGCCCTTTTCAAGCCTAGCCAGGCTCATGAGCCTGGTTTCCCAGTTTCTATGGCATATGTGTTCCCCCCAGCTGGACAGGGTGCCAGTCCATCACAGCATTACTCAAGAAACAGGAAGAAAGAGTGAGAGAAAGTTGGGGCGAAAGAGTACAACAGGGGTCGCCACCACCCCCCTGCTGGGGCCTCGTGGAGCTTTAGGTGTTTTCACTCAATAAACACACACAATGCCCGGTCTGAGAATCGAAACCGTGATCCTCCGACCGCGAGTCTACTGCCCTAACCACTGGGCCATTGCGCCTCCAATACGTATCATGGCTTCACTAATTGTCTTAGGTGCCTACATAGTTGCAAGTTCAGGTCCTGTTTTATGGTGGGTTTGACCTCAAGCAACAACATCTGAGAACAATGCCAGCAATAGCCAACAATTGAAGACCAAGTCCAACAGTGAAAAGCTGCAGTGGTTTGGCTATGTCTGCAGGATGAGCACTAAAAGGCTACAACATCAACTTTTGTAGTGACAGCAGTGTATGCACTGGAGAATCAAGTACAGCACATCAAAGAAAGCATTGGCAAAATAAATTGAAGAAGACCTGAAGTTGTGGCACCTCAACCAAGCATGCTAAGGTCAGCGCCATGGATTGGAAACCATTGAATAACATCATCACCAGAGCCTGTCATCCAACAGCATCTATAGCTGTATATTGGTTGAGAGGACAGTCTCTCCCTCTGGTCGCACACTCATGCACACACTCATGCACACACACATACACACACACACACAACATACACACATGCGCACATATGTATGTATGTATGTCATTATTCAATTTTATTTCAAGATTTCTTGCCAATTGAGAAAGAACCATTCAGGTGCCATGCAGTTAGACTAAATCCAAAACCACACATGGTTGCAAAGCAATCTTCTTTACCACACAGCCATGAACATGGATATATATATATATAATGGAATTTCAGCTGATAATATGGAAAATTATTTTCTGTTATCTTCTTAATTTAATAGCAACATAGTAGGTTTATGTTTAAAATAACAGATACACTCAATTATCCTGTTACCTTGGAATGAAACTTGTTGATAAAATGACTTCTCTCAATCTAATAAGTAAATAAATGTCGAGCCTAGTCAAACATTTTGGAAAATAACTGAAATCAAATATGTTGCTACATAGAAGACATGAATTTTCGTAATGGATTGTAATACAGACAACCTCACTTATAGGATCTTTGGCTTTTATTCCATTATTAAGGAAATATTTGTTTCTAGATATAGGGTCACAGTTTGTAGGGAGGTATACAGTTGATTGTATAACTAGTACCTATATAACTAGTAGCATCAAAAGGATAAAATGCAAAGTTTATCTCAGCAAGATTTGAACTCAGAACGTAAATGGAACCTGGTAAATACTAAAGGAAATGTTGTCAACCACTCTACCTGTTTGACCATTTCTCCACCATAATAATGAAAATGATTTCTAACATAACAAGGTCACTAATCTTGTAAGGAAGGGAAGGATTTTGTCAATTTAGGTCCTAGCAATTGATTATCTCATATTTTATTAACTCTGAAAAACTGAAATGATTTGAACATAGAATATCATCATCATCATCATTATCAACATTTAACATTCATTTTTCATGCTGGCATGAGCTGGACAGCTTTGCAGGAACTGGTAAGGCTACGAGCTTGACCAAGTTCCAGAGTCTGTTTTGGCTTAGTTTCAATGGCTGGATGCCTTTCCTAACACCAACCACTTTACAGAATGTACTGAGTGTTTTTTCATGGTATCAGCACCCATACCAATGCTTTTTACAAGGCACCTTAGTTTTAGGATCTCAATTCTGTTATGGTGGGCAGGTATTCTCAAGTACAGAAATGCTCCATATGTCTCGGTTCTCTGTAATCTCCTTTGTAAGGTTCTGCATTTTGAGATCAGCCTTCAATACCTCATCTCATGTCTTCATGGGTCACCCTCTTTTTCGGCTTCCCTCAGAGTCCTAACTAAATACTGCAAAGAATTTTGCCCTCAACTCTACAGACCCTGCTGATTTACCCACGAAGATGCATGGCTCAGTCATTAGAGCATCAGGCTCACAATCATGAGATAGTGAATTTGATTCTTTGACTAGACTGTGTTGTGTTCTTGAGCAAGACACTTTATTTCACATTGCTCCAATTCACTCAGCTGTAGAAATGAGTTGTGACATCATTGGTGCCAAGCTGTATCAGCCTTTGCCTTTCCCTTGGATAACATTGGTGTTGTTGAGAGTGGAGGCTGGTAAGCATGGGCGACTGCTGGTCTTCCATAAACAACAATGACCGGACTTGTGCCTCAGACAATAACTTTCTAGGTGCAATCTCATGGTCATTCATGACTGAAGTGGGTCTTCATCCTTTACCCTTTTATTGTAAACTCTTTCCCCTAAGTACTGGGAATCAATGTAATGAACTAACCCTGACCCCTCAAAACTGTTGGTGAACAACTGTTTTGAGGGGAGGGCAAGTAGATATCATCAACCCCAGTACTTGACCGGTACTTTATTTTATCAATCCCAGAGAGATGAAACAAGTAAGGAGATTGTAATATAGGTACAGGTATGGCTGTGTGGTTAAGAAGTTTACTTCCCAGCCATGAGATTTTGGATTCAATCTCACTTCATGGTATGTTGGACAAGTGAATTCTACTATAGCCCTGGGCCAACCAAAGCCTTGTAAATGGATTCAGTAGATGGAAATTGAAAGATGACTATCATATATATATATATGTGTGTATATGTGTGCATGTGTCTGTATCTTTGTGTGTGTTTCCCCCCCACCACCACCACCACCACCACTTGACAGCTGGTGTTGGTGTCTTTATGTCCCTGTAACTTAGCAGCTTGGCAAAAGAGAGTGATAGAGTAAGTGCCAGACTTAAGAAAATAAGTATCAGGGTCGATTTGTTCAACTATAATTCTTCATGGTGGTGCCCCAGCCTGGCTGCTGTCTAATGACTGAAACAAGTAAACGATAAAAGATAAAGATATATATATATATATATATATAT
>NC_068983.1:93754998-93757646 GCF_001194135.2 Octopus bimaculoides
ATATATATATATATATATATATATATATATACACCATCGTCGTTGTCGTCATCGTCGTCATCATCATCAGCATCATCATCGTCGTCATCATCATCAGCATCATCATCGTCGTCATCATCATCATCAATGGTCCATTTTCCAAGCTGACATAGTTTGACAAGATCCACCAAGCTACAGGACTGTGATGCGCAGGATGTGATGTCAGCTCTGACGTGGTTTCTACAGCTGGATGCCCTTCATAATGCCTCCACTTTACAGAATGCACTGGGTACCTTTTTTTTTTCATGCCACCTGCACTATTGAGGTTGCCAAGTAACTTGTCCTGCAAGTAACTTGCAAGACAAGAAGACAACAGGAAAAAGAGAAACACTTCCTTGACTAAATGGAGGCAGAGTATTTGAGAGGGAAAGAAGGAGCAATTGTTCTATGCCTGGTGTTGAGAGGCTAAAGTGTGATAGAGGGACAAGCCTAGATGTTTTGCTATTGAGGAGATACAAGGCTACCCTATATGAGGGAGTAGCTGGAAAGAAGATAGATAGAGATGGTGGTGATGTGATGCCAGGGCATCTTGAGATACAAGAAGATGGGCATAAAGGAATATATATAAACAGTAGATGAAGGGAGAGCAATAAAGGTAAAGGTACCCACCCCTGTGGAAGTGTGTAGCTTAGTGGTTAGGGTGTTGGATTCATGATTGTAAGATTGTGGAGAGTAATAAAGGTAAAGGTAAAATTACCTTCTTGAGTCATGCAGACCCTCAAGGGCCAGTTTCTTGGTTTCATGGGGTATAAACCTGGACAGGATGCCAGTCCATCACAGGATTACTCATTTGGACTGGAGCGATATGAAATGAAGTGTTTTGCTCAATAACACAATGCATTGATTGATCCAGGGATCGAAACCACAATCTTACAATCATGAGTCCAACACCCTAACCACTTAGCCACACCTGGTTAGAGATAGGATAGAGGTGACTGTGGTCTGACCAAGGACAGAGGTGCAGTTGATAGGAAATACCAGTATGGAAAGGGGAGAATGTGTGTATGTTTGTGTCTTCTCTTGACATCATATGATAGTTGTATATGAGCATCATTGTCATACAAGCTGTGTCGTTCATTTCCAGTAATCTGCAAAAATATGTCTGGTCATAGGGAATTATAATCTTGAGGGTTGGCAGCAGGAATGCCATCTTGTTCTACATAAACTTCATCTGTCTCAATAACCTTCATCTTATCCATGCAAGCACAGAAAAGTGGACATTAAAATGATGGTGATGAATTGTAATGAATTTTTAATGTAATCAACTTTTCTGTATATATATATATATATATATATATATATATATATATATATATATATATATATACACACATATACATATATATAATCTCGCCCATGGAAAGCGGTCGTTAAACAATGATGATAATGATGATATATATGTAGAAGATAACCTTCAAGTTAATTAATTATTATGTAGCTTTGACCTGAGAAAAATAAAAACCACCAAAATAGGAATTACAAAACTATGCTATGATTAACTAAGATGTTTTCCATCAATTTTGTTTCTGCTGATTAAAATTTTTGTTAAGAATGCCTATTTATAAAAGTTCTTCGTCACTGAGCTGCCATTTCTAATATAAAATTAATCATTTTTTTTCCCCCTGAAATCATCTTATTTCATTCAGTCAATCAAAGAATAGAATACTGTATTTCAATGATTTATTCTAGCATCTATTTAGACCCTTTGACTATCAACCTTACTTCTCTTAAACAAATCAATTTTTCTCACTCTAGATGGCTTCCCAATGGCAATGCTATGCAAAAAGCCATGGATAGTATGGTAGCAAATGCTTATTTCTATGGAAGAGACTGGATTGCCTCAAAGGTAAGTTCTGTAAAGATGATCTTGAGAAATGAATGCCAGATCTTTTGTCTTCTAGCAACTATGAAATAATTTAATAAATGCAGCTTAACATGCAAACCAACACCATGTGACATGTCTCAATAGGATTGCCTTTCTTTCTCTCTCTTTATTTTTTCTTTATTCCTGCCTTTTCCAGTTTCATCTAGTCTTTCCTTCTCTGTTTTTTTTCACTATCTGAAGAAGGACAATGTTCAAATCGTTATAAAAGTCTGAAAACAAGTGCATATAGTTAAAACAAACTTAGGAAAATGCTCTGGGTAGGCAAATTATTAAGACTTCCTCACTGACCTATGATGATCCTTTTAAAAGATTAGAAATACTGGGTCTTTGAATTCACTTTTGCTATTTTTATCAAAATAATATGTTAGTTTCCTTTCAAATAATTCTTTAACACCAGAACATAAAGATAATATTGCAAGTGAAATGTGTCACCTGTCTGAAGCAATTAGTTGGTTGAGTTTCCTGCGCTTGATAACTCAGTAGAATCAATGGCAGTTATAAGTGAAAGAGGCATACAGACAAAAAGCAAGTTATCCAAGGACAACCTCTGTCAGTGACCTCTGATAGACAAAACACAGATGTTGTTTAGTCATAAATCAGCCCTAACTAAAAACATTGATTGTAAATCACATCTTGTTATTTTTGTTTTTATGTTCATTGCTCTCTTGCTCTCACCCTCTCTCTCTTTACCTCTCTTTACACACACATATATATATATATATAT
>NC_068983.1:93757700-93776353 GCF_001194135.2 Octopus bimaculoides
AGTAAGGCACAGGCATGGCTGTGTGATAAGAAGTTTGCTTTCCAACCACATGGTTCCAGGTTCAGTCCCACTGTGTGGTCTTTGGGCAATTGTCTTCTGCTATATATCCTCAGGCTGGTCAAAACCTAGTGAGTGGATTTCAGAAACTGATACAAGCCTGTCATGTATATATATATATATATATATATATATTATTACTTGTTTTGATCTATGGCTCACTTCCTGGTGGAATCAGTGAAGGGAATCTTCACCTCAAAAGACAAGAACTGGTATCAGTGTGGAATCAAAGAACTGACAGAAAGGTGGCATCAGATGGTGCAACATAATGGCCTCTACTTGGCTGCTATTGTAACTTGATGAATTAGGTGGATAAGTGACCAAAATATTGCAAAACTTAAGACTACTAATAATTGTCTTTCATCTCGCCAGGATTGATAAAATAAAGTACCATCTAAGTACTGGGAATCAATGTAATGAACTAACCCTGACCCCTCAAAACTGTTGGTGAACAACTGTTTTGAGGGGAGGGCAAGTAGATATCATCAACCCCAGTACTTGACCGGTACTTTATTTTATCAATCCCAGAGAGATGAAACAAGGTTGATGTCAATTGAATTTGAGCTCACATGATAAAAAGCTAGAGCAAATACCACAAGGCTTACCAGCTCACCATCTTAAAGAAGACTCCCATCCCAGAGGTACCCAAAAGGTGACTAAAACAATAGAATTCAAAGAGAAAAGGGAGAACAACAGAACAAATAAATGGAAAGAAATAGATTTACATGGCTGATTCATGCATCAAACTGAGGATGATAGAAGTAAAAAAACACTGGCTTTAGTTGACAGACAGGAACTTGAAATGAGAGCCTGAAGTAAAAATTATAACCACTCAGGAACAAGTCATTAGAACAAATCTTATAAAGGCAGTCAAACAGCAAATGTAGAATCTGCAGAAAAAGAGATAAAGTATCAATCACCTTTTAAGTGAGTGCAATATACCAGCACAAAAGGAATATAAATGTAGGCATGACTGTGTAGGCAAAAGACTTATTGGGATGTTAGCCAAGTGTGTGGCTTCAAAACAATAGAAAAATGGTATGAACATGAACCAGAGACTGTGACAGAAAATTAGAATTATAGGATCTTTTGGGACTTCCCCATTGGAGCAAGAAGACCAGATATGATTATAGAGGACAAAATAAACAAACAGTGTAAGATCATAGATTTTGTAATCCCCTATGATAGCAAAGTCACCAGAGATATCATAATCTAGCCAGAGAGCTGAGGAGACTGTAGAAGGCAAAGACAACAAATTTTCTTGTGATAAGTGGTGCACTTGACACAACACCCAAAATGCTACATAAAAGTCTAATAATGGTTTCAAATTTTGCCACAAGGGCAGCAATTTTAGGATAGGGGAAGTGTTGATTACATCAACCCCAGTGTTTAAATAGTACTTATTTTATTGACCCCAAAAGAATGAAAGGCAAAGTTGACCTCAGTGGGTTTTGAACTCAGAACGTAGCGACAGGCAAAATACTGCTAAGCATTTTGTCCAGTGTGCTAACGATTCCACCAGCTTGCCACCTTACCTAAAATTTTAATGATGATGATGATGATGATAATGATGATGATAATAATAATAATAATAATAATAATAATAATAATAATAATAATAATAATAAATGTTAGAATCAAAACTGGTGAGAGTTAATATTACCATAGCAATTATTACACAGACCATGCTAGCATTGAGATACTCTACTTTTCTTTTTTAAAAGTGGACAAAGACAAAGCTACAAGGATTAGATTAAAAAAAAAACTAGAAAGCTCTTCACAATGCAAAATACATACTTCCCTAAAGGTAGGCTCTATTTACCATAAAGGGAAGGAGGCAAAAGATTGTTAAATGCAGAAGACACCATCAGTGCAGCAATTTTAGGTCAGAAAACTATGTTGTGCATAAATGAAGAAAGAGTGTTTTTCTGGTGTTAGAAGTAGTCAAAGAAGTCACTGAAATAGTGAAAGAATTCAAGAATAGAAATATGAATCGTAGGACGAGTAGCTGGAAAGCATAAGAACTACATGGCTAAATCATGCCACAAACTGAGGATGGTGAAAATGAAGAGTGGCAACTGTGGCTGAGAAATGGACATTAAAACAAGAAACTTAATTGCGAACTGTAGTCACTCAGGAGTGAATTTGATGAAGACAAAAATTAATAAAAAGTCAATCAGGAAGCAAACACAGAATATTTGGAAAAGGGGATGAAAGTATATAATGTCTTTTAAGTATTTGCAGTAAAGTAGCACAAAAAGAGTTTAAATGTAGGCATGTCTGTATTGGTAAAAGAGTGCACTGAGATGTTAACCAGATTTGTGAATTTGAAGTAGCAGAAATATGATACAAGCATGAACCAGAGGTTGTCATGGTAAATGAAAATTACAAATTTCTCCAAAGAGATTGCTCATACTATTAAAGCAAAGAGATCAGATATGATCATGGAATAGAAGAGGAAGTGTAAGATCATTGATTTTTGCAATCCCATATGATGATAGTAGAGAGGATATTAAAAGATTGGTAGATGGGGACTCAATAATAGGCAATAAACCCCATCATACATACCAACTGTCATTGCTACAACAGTTATTCAGATGATCATTCTTGCATTAGTGGATAAGCCTTTTCTGGCACTGCATATCACCAGTGATTACTGTTCTTTGTCATCCCTTCTTAAAGATTAACATATTGAGATCAGTCTTCACTTTGTTTATGGCTCTCTAAGTATTCCCTTTCACAGAGTTCATCCTTTTCAAGTGCTTAACACTTCTTATACAACTAACATCTTTCGTACACATCACATGCTTGTAATAGTGTACCCTTCATTCTTACATACTATGTCTGTTTCCATTTATATTCAGCTTTTCTCTTATTTGTGTTCTGTTTTTCAGACCCATTAACATGTAAATCTTCCACATTCAAGGCCCAAGATATAGTATCACACTTTGTGCTGAAGCATCATGAGAATCTGAGTTTAACTTTCTAAGAGAAACCTTTTGTTACAAGAACTATAGTAATAAATAGCTCCTTGAACTTTTCCATTCCATTCTAAGTCTGAATTTTAAAAGAAATTAATCTACGCTGGATTGAGCTCAAAGCTCATGTCTAAGCTTAATATCATATCCACTTACACATTGAGTATCTCATATGCACACTTGTATGTATGCACCTCACATTTGTATATACACATTCATAGTAATTTTGTTCTTGACAAAGAACTTGATCTTTTCTTCTTGTATCATTAAACATTGTTTGAGGATACTCATAAAGTGTGTGCATTAGTGTTTTGTTAGTGTTTTTCTCTTTCTTATACCTTAGTTTTATTTTAATCTTCTTTCTATTTCTATAAATTTCTTGCTTCTCTATCTTTCTTTTATAACACCAAAATATGTTTCCCACATAGTCAGTCATCTAAGTACAAAGCATGTTCATTATTGCTTAATATTGATTAATCTGTGAAAGGAACCAATATTTTCAAGAGATGATTAGCAGTAGTTCAAACACTAACTTATATTTATCAGATGGCTTAGATATTGAATTATCCATCAATTAATAATATTGATTTATACTATTTATGGATTAACAATGTTATTTCTAACTTGCATTGCTTAGAAAAATATTGTGAGTGTCTGAAGTTAAAAACCAACAACTCAATAATGAAATTAACAGTTTCTAATTAGTATGCTTTATTAGAAGCTAATGTTTTAACAAACTTAATTCTAACCATTATTACTGGTTCAATTTATGGTAGACCACCAGACTCGTATGGGAAATCATGAAATAACATGTCTGATATTCTACTACTAAATCATTCTCTGGTCTTCATATTTTTATCATCATATTGTAAGCTGACTGCATGAGCTAGTTTTATTTCTGATAGAAGCCATTAGATATTGCTAAATGTTATTCTTCCCCACTCCTTATAAAATTTGTGGCCTGGTGTTTAAGTAAGAAATCAATAATAACCCTGGAAATATTTATATCATCAATTGAATGTGATAAGCTGACATATCTTTTCTGTGTGTTTCCATTTAAGAAATGCTAATCCCATAAGCTGGTACCTATCATTGCTTCATTTCATTAGCTGCACAGATATGAGTTGTTGAAGTAGTAATTCTCAGTCACTCTCATGTCATTACTGACATTATTAAAGTAACTTGTCTTGTTAAGCTAGAAGCTTGCTTCCTTTTGCCTCATGCCATCATGTTTGATACAAGGTTCTGGTTACTTGATATAACCAGCCCTGCACAGATTCACTTAGCCTATGCTTTAAAGAAGCCATTTCAGGTTTGCTTATTACTGCCACCAAATGCAAGAAGCTATCGTAATGGCTTCCAGAAATTTCTCAGTAACTGACATTGGATAGAATGTATAGTGTTTTTTTTTTTCTATACATCACAAAATGTTCTAAACATTAATGTAAGAATGATGTGTCTCTAGGTACTGCCTCAAGAATTACGCTGTTTGGCTTTCAATGTGAATTTTATTAAAGACCAAATAAGTATCACTATCATTTTAAAATCTATGAAAATAATTTTTCTTTACCTTATATTTGTCTCTGCATCATTAAATGCTTGGCAGCACAAAGCTGACAATTTGGTGTCTTTTGATTACCATGTCTGAATACTGAAGCACTACCTGATTAATCTCCTGCCAAGATTAATGCCTTGTCTGATCATATTAAGTATTGATTGAATATGAAATATTACTGATAACAAAAACAAAAAATCTTCTCACAGACAAGTGGGCACACACATTTACACATAATACGATAATATATACTCAGTCATATTACCTTATATACACCCACCATCATTGCTGTCTGTGCAAGTCAAGTTTCCATTTGCTGAAAACTAAGAATGGTTTTATAATGATTTTGTGTATTTTTCCCCCCTCTCCTTGGTGTCATATCTTCACTGATAGATATATATCTAGCATAACTCCACTTACAATCTAAGTAAATATATGATCTCTGTTCAATAACACTTGCAAACAAAGCAGTTAGCAGATGTTCTATAAATGAAAAAAAATATAGAGAGAGAAAAAATGAAATGTTTTTATAAAACTTCTTTTAGTGTTTTTAGATGTAAAGTTGAAGGATACTCAATTTGTATATTCTGACATTAGTTTACTGAAGAAGGAAAAAAAATATCAAAACAACATTCCTGAAAGAAAGAGAAATGACAGGATGTTCTCAATGTTATTGATTTCTTTTGTCAATCATTATTGTAACCCAGAGCATAATCTCTCATGAAAGAACTGGTTTCAAGAATATTTTTTTGTTATTATCTTCAAATTATTCTTCAATAATTTTGGAAATCTCTCATTCATTCTACACTTTGATACAAATCAAGTGAAAATGAAGTAAAAACAAGGATAAATATTAAAATGTTTCTGCTAATTTCCTCTCTTCCATTTTATCTATTTATTTATTTTTTTTACCATTTTCATTTTATGATTTTTTTTCTTTTTGAAATAAATGAGGGCTGTTCAACTAATTGATTTTGACTAATTACTTAACAATTCAACCATGAAGTTGAGAAAACAGATTTAACCTTAACTGGCTAAAATATATCTTCATTGATTTTTCAAATGTTGATTTGCTGATGCTAGTGTAATCCCGGCTGGTTTGTGGAGATTAATTCCACTTATCTGCCTATATTTTTGGTTGTCAATGTGTTTGTTGTCACCCAAATGATAAGTAGACAGATTCAATTAATTTTAGTACTAATTAACAGAGTTGTTAGAGCACTCAGAATGATTTGCAGCTTCTGGCATTCTGAGTTCAAATCTCAGTCAACTTTGCCCTTCAGCCTTCCAAAAGTTCTAGTCTAGTGTGATGGACCTGCGAAATTGCAAGTATGTTAAGCAAGTCACCTTGAAATATTTATTCCAGTTCTCTGCATTCTGAGTTCAGATCATGCTAAGACCTGTTTATGTCGTAGATTTCATTCATTGCCTGGTTTAACACCGCCATTGCCATCATTGCCACTACCACAAACACCTGGTCCTTAGGTTCCTATAACAGAGCCCACTCTATAGTAAGCATTAAGTCAGATCTCTAATTTGAAGATGATACCTTTCTCTCTCCTTCCAACTAGTCTCATTGTCCCAATAAAAAAATCAGGGGAACTTCCCTTCTCTCCTGACTAAGTACAAAAATAAAATGTGCAGTTCACAACATCAGTTTATTTCTAGGTAAAGAGAAATAAAAAGAGTGGCATTCTAAAACATTATTATGAGAATTTAAACAATTAGACAGTTAAACTTTTAACCTTTTAGCATCCTGAGATACTTATCTATTCATATTGTTTTGAATTAATCATAATTTTTCTTATAGCTTTCAGATTTTTATGAGATAATTGTTAATTTTTAGAATGATATTGTAGGGTAGGTGCAAGGAGCCAGATCTGGCCAGTTTGAACATGAAACAAGTAGAATGGTTTGGCTGGATATGGCTGATTTGAATGCTAAAGGGTTAAACTGTCATATCTTTTAGCATTCAAACCAGCCATATCTGGCCTAAATATTCTACCTCCTTTATGTTCAGACCAGCCAGATCCAGCCTCTCACATCTAATCTAAAATTTCATTCCTAAAGTAAAGAGTCACATCACAGAAATCTCACAGCAAATGCATAGCTAATTAAAAACTACATGAATAAATAAGCATTATGTTTGACTGAGTACTCTGAATACTAAAGGGTTAAGCAGTTAAACAGTCTCATTGTTAGACAGCTGTTAGAAAAATATAAACAGTCAGAGATTTAAAGTGGGTGACCTAAGAAACTGGTGACCATTTATGGTTAGCAAAAATTAATTCATAAAAGAAATTACAGAAGATGCTTCCCTCATCATAGCAATTAAACTTATTGAACTTTTCTTCAATTTCTCTTAATGATTTAGACATTCAACGTATTGGATACTTAAACTTATGTATTTCAGCTAGTAAACATTTGAGCTGCTAAACATTGAAATAGTTACACATTTAAACAATTACATGTTTAAACTGTTCAAATTTTGAATAGCTAAACATTTGAACTGTTAAACATTTAAGTTGATCAACACTTAAACTTAGACATTTAAATAGCTAAACATTTAAACAGTTATATATTTTAAAAGTTACACATTTAAAGTTCAGCATTATGTGATTGATAAGAAATTCATCCAGTAAGTTGATCCTCTAAATTTATCTTATAAGTGGTGGTGGTGGTTGTGGTAAAGGCTGTGGCAGTGGCAGCAGCAACAGTTGTAGTATTTGTTGTTGTTGCTGTTGCTGCTGATGCTGTTGTTGTTGCTGTTGCTGCTGATGCTGTTGTTGTTGTTGTTCAGGCCCAAATCTGCCTTGATTAAACAGGCTTATGATCAAAGATATTCCAGCTAAAACAATCCTATCAGTCTTGGGAAATGCAGCACATTATTTAATGTATGATTAATGTATCATTATTTATTGTATCATTGTATAAGATGGCAAGTTGTGATATGAGGGAGATTGGATCGGCTGCTATTTTTAGCATGTTGAACAATCCTATAGAGGCTTTTTTATGAGTTTTGACTGGAGATGGAATAAACTTAGCAGGTTCAGAAACACTCACTTCTTACACAAACAACAGAAGAGACAAGAGAAAAGTTACTGATTCATGATGTATGAAAGTGCAAAGATTGATGATATTGGAGGCTTTGTCAACAAGATAAATGGCTGTTTCTGTAAGTGATGCTCATTGTTTCAGCTTAGTCAAGAAGAGCTGAGACTTCTGAGAGTTAGTTTTAGCCAAAAAGTTCCATCCATCATGATATCTGAGAGGAAAAGAAAGTGTTTAAGATATTACATTCTGTTTTACTGTTGGAAGTCAGAAAAAAAAAGAAGAAAAGAAAAGAATAGAAAAAAGAAAAATCTAAGAACTTCTCAATAAAAAATAAAATGGAGAAATTTGAGACAGTATAGGAATTTTGCCTTGAGATATATAGTGTTATGTACACTGATCTGCCTTGTCTACAAGTACAATGTAGTGCCTATAGCAGGAATTGAATTCATGTCCTATTATTTCTGTCCTATTAATTTAGTTCTTTGACCATTGAATTACTATATTTCACTGTCACTTCCTGCTTATTGTTAAACAGAATATCCAACTGTAAGACAAGATATGTTTAAACGAAGTGTTCAAATTTCTGTAGAGATATGTGCAACTCATACTAATGTATATTTCCACATCATATCTATATAATAAAAAGGATACAATTTCACATGATGCAATAACTTAAATGACTTCATCCCATCTGCAGTGCTTTAACATTATTTAATTTCATATACATAATATATCTTTTATCTTTTACTTATTTCAGTCATTGTGTGGCATACTGGGGCAACACCTTGAAGGATTTTAGTTGTTTTTTTTTTAAATCTGGTTTATATTCTATTGATTTCTTTTTCTGTTTAAAAGCAGAGACATAAGCTAACACTAGCTATCAGGCAGTCTTCCAGGGCCTATAAAGGGCATACACACAGCCCCTTTCTCCAAGCCAATTCATTTATGAAAAGAGAAAGCTTCCAATATCATCAATCTTTGCACTTTCATACATTATGAATCAGTGATCTTTCCCTCATCTCTTTTATTGTTTTGCAAGAGGTGTGTGTTTCTGAACCTGTTAAGTTTATTCCACCTCCAGTCAAAACTCAAAAATTCCTGAAAATTTACATCAGCCACAGGCTGGCTTTGAGCTAAAACTTCATCTAGACAAGAAGGGCAGTAATGCCTCTTAAGTACCAAACCACTAGTACAGATATACGTAGCTAAGCACATTGCTACCCTTTGTTTAGAAATAAAGGTTTCTGGTTCAAATCTATCTAGGACCATGTTCGTATTCATGAATATACATATTCAACTAAAATAGTTGAATAGCAGTTGTAAACTGATCAAAACATAATGAAGATATACATATTATATATATATACACTCTAAAGATGAGGATAATAGTCTGAAAAATTTTAATAATCTT
Organism: Octopus bimaculoides; assembly: GCF_001194135.2. Taxonomy (NCBI): domain Eukaryota; kingdom Metazoa; phylum Mollusca; class Cephalopoda; order Octopoda; family Octopodidae; genus Octopus; species Octopus bimaculoides. The sequence continues at coordinate 93,766,756 of NC_068983.1, forward strand.
AATAACAAATAATCTCAGAGATTTAGACATTTAGAGAATTGAAAATGTCTACAACAAATTTATGTATGGACTGCAGAGTTAACTAAAGCTTCACTTGTAAGTGGAAGTCATATTCATATAATTTTCCTGATTAATCTCGTTGTATATTTTTCACTCCAAAGAAGTAAGCTGCTTTAATCTAGCAGTTTCTTTTCTTTTGAAAACATTTTCTTTTTTCTCTGATTTTATTTTTTAATAATAGAAACTTTGTAAAAAGAAAGCACAATACGTTTAACAAGTAATGAAATAATCATATATTATACATTGAATGTGTTATGAATTGAATCGAATAATATTATATGTTATCTTCTGTTTGTAGATCCGAGATGCTGTTCAAGGTAGAGGGGGGAACAACACGCATATAGAGAAAGAAGTCCTTGAAGTGTGGGACAGACTTTACAAGAGCTGGTTTGATCGGGTAAGTTCCTACTTCATAAATGATTTATAATGACTGAATTACCAAAATATTTCAGTTCACTGCAATTATTAATCTTTTGCAAAGTGCTCAGCATCATTATTTTCATCAATATATTTAAAAATTTTAAACTTAAGAATTTTTCTTGAAACTGTTTGTGAAAAATAAACTGTTTTTGTAATAAAACAGCCATTATTGTTAATATATAAATAAACAAGATGATTTACACCTGATCTGTTTATACTAAGACTGTTGGGGTGAAGTTTACATTGCACCATATTTGTTGGGGTTGAGATTATCTGCATGTCAGATGTATTGACAGAGATTATTTTCAAACTAGATCTGTTGGACTAATGCCCAGCATTTCACTCAAAAAGAAAAGTTAATCCAAATGAGATCACTATGGAACAAAAAGGAATGACATTGGATTGGATTGGCTACAGCTTACATTGGATAAATGATGCACTGAATATGGTGGAAACATTTTCTCACAATGCAATTTTAATAATAAATGTAGTCATATCATCATAATATTTTGTAACCTTACAACACTGCAACGCCTGTAGGTCACAAAGTTCTGAAAGAAATCAAATAAATCATTGAGTCAAAATGTATTTTTATAAAAATAAATATATTTCCATCTATTTTCTTTAGGCTTGTCATAAAGCCAAACTAATCCTAAAATTTCACAATTGACTTCAGGATCCTAATATTTCATGTTAACTCATTAATCTTTGTAAAGTTTAGATGATGTATGCTTTTTAATTTACATGCCATATAGAATTTAACTTTGAAATTATTTTTACCTCAAACTGATAGCTATCAAAATATTCCTGCCATCTAATGAATTGAAAAATTAACATGGCAAAACAAAAAAATGTATGAATAATTGATGAATCAGCAACTCTGTCATAAGACTATTAATTTTCTGTGCATGATTACATATTTTTAATGATTTGATTGAATTTTTTAAAAAAAGTGTAACAGTATCATAGATCTGCTTTTCTTTTCTTAGTTTTTCCCACTATGATCGGAAACTAATTTGGGCATTTTACTTAAGTTGTGCTTTTCTAGTGAAGCAAATACACACTTTAGAGATTTCTGATCAAATTAGATTGCTGAAGGAAAAATATTCATTAAATTATCGATATGACACTCTACTAATTAGAATTGATTGTGTTTGGTACAGATGGAGTCAGTAGTATTAATACAACTACACCCCACTGTACAACTAAAGGCAATTGAAGGAACTTGTAAGCTTATGTTTCTGTATGTTATCTTAGATTAGTTTCATTTTTTTTTTTCACTTCTTTAAACTTGAACCAACTTGTTATCACTGTACCCAGAACACCATAAATTTATAGGTGATTTCTTAAAGAGAAATGAGAGTACAGCCACCATAGAAAGGTGATGAAAGATTGTTAAAACTGTGAGAGATTAGAATTGAAATACAGTGAATGTAAGAAGATTCCAAATGAATGCCATTTAGAGGAAGAATGTTGAAAATGAAATTAATATATTGACTTGAAAGGTATAGAGATCATAGATAAGAAGGGTGGAGAACATGTATATAATGTCAGTGAAGGTGAGTTTTCTAACCTTGTTGGGTTTTTTTATGCTTCTTCTGTACACAATGAAAGATGGTAATCAACAACTGCTTGAGACGAAAATATTTTCTCAACAGATATTCATGGCTGTTTTGATTAGGTTGTAGAAATATGGTTTCCATGATACATCACTTGAAATTTTCAGATTTATCATCATCATCACCACCACCATCACCATCACTATCATTTAACATGTTTGTTTACAACCATCACATGATATCAAGACAAGAATATGCACAAACCAGCCCCCACCCAACACACACACAATAGATTTCTTTCAGTTTGCCTCTACCAAATCCATTCACAAGCTTTGATCAGCCTGGAGCTATAGCAGGAGACACTTACCCAATGTGCCATGCAGTGGGACTGAATCCCAAACCACATAGATGGGAAGCAAGAGCCTTAATCACATAGCCACATCTATGCCTCCACTTAGCAACCGAAAAGTTCAGCTTTAAGTTGGCATTTAAGTGATGAAGAATTTTGCCTGAAGACAAGCTGTATCTAAAATAGCTCCATTTCTTCTAGCATTACACATAAATATTTTTTCTTATTTCATTTTCCAACATAAGAAAGTATTAAAAGGATTGTTAAAGAAAACTTAATCTGTAAAATTTACTTTTTACATAGTTGGAAATCACACAAAATAGACTTGTGATAAAATGTAATCTGAATTGTTATAGAAAATTTCCAAGAGCTGCAGCTATCAATGTTGTAGGGAAATAAGCAGAAATATGAATAGTTAACCTACATAAATTGTAAGAAATTGATTTTAACCAATTCAAATGGAAAGAAAAACTTTTATTAATGGTGATATTAATAAATAGATGCTGACCAATTTACTTCCAGCAATTACACTATTGTTGTCATACAATTTTGAATTTAACAGTATTTAATTCATCTTAGGCAGATATGGCATTTTTGTTTCTAATATGAACATCTTTATAGAAGATAATTTCACTGATAATAATGAAATATTATATTTCTGAAATTGTTAGATATAGCTTTAATGTAATTTAGCTTCAGTTTAATAATGTGTTTTTAGCTCCAGGGAGCACTTTATTCTGATTCCCTATTAACAAATGATAAAATATCACATATCAACAATAAATGCAGAAGTTTCATTACAGTATGTGGAATAAGTTTATAAAGAGTTGAGTAGATTTATCACTTAGAACAAATGGAATGGATCCATTGATGAGAGGAAATAAAGAAGTTCCATTACAATAAATAAACAGCTTTCTCAAAATATAATAACTGTATTAAAATAAATTGAAAGAATTGAATGTAGTAAATGAAACAAATCTTTAATGGAAAATAGAATACTGTTATATTACTACTAATAGAATTATAGTGTTATTATTGTAAGAAGAAAATACATAATTTTCACTTTATATCATGGATCTATTTCATTTTATGTGATGGATCCATTGCAGTTAATGTGGTAGCTCTAGTGAACTCATTGTAAGAAATAAGATGGGTCTATTGCAGTTAGTATAATGGATTGGTTACAGTTAATGTTAAGAATCTCTTGTAGTTAATGTGATATATCCATTGCAGATAAAATAGTAGATCCATTGCAGTGAAGTAATCAGTCCTTTGCATTTGATATGCTGGGGCTATGACAATTAAAGAGGTCAATCCATTGCAGTTAATTTAAGGAATCCATTTCAATTAATATGACAGATTTGTTATCATTAATATGATGAATACATCTATGTTGTACAGTACAACTAATGACAATTGAAAGAACTTGTAATCTTGTTTTCTTCACAGTTAATATTCATGGATTCATAATAGTTAATATGATGGGTCTGTTACAGTTGTTATAATGAATCCATTACAGTTAATATAATAAATCTATTGCAAGTTATGTAATGGATACATTGCAGTCAGTGCAATGGATTCAATGTGATGTATGTGACCTAAATGTGATGGTGCTAAACATTTGTTAATACAATATATATTCATGCTCTTTTGTTAAATGTTATAGTTTTATTGATGTTCAATTTGTTTTCTTTATTCCTACCACCAGAATAACACAAATCTTGTTGATAAGCCTGAGATATTGGCTGGAGGGAACTTAACTGCCTTATGGAGCCTGGCATCCAAACGAAGTGGCTTTGTCATCACAGATGTTATAAACTTTGCTAAATCTAATATTGGAACCTTGATGTCGGTAAGAACCTTTCATTATATGATTGGTTTCCTGTATCTGATACTATGTATTATTTTGATGATAACATTTATGATATTTGACAGAATCATCTAAATTTATCACTGCATGAAATCGTCTTATATATTAGAGTAATAAAAATAAGATATCATTGTTCAGCAATAATTAACTGAAATGAAGTTCTACCTTGGCAGCAGAACAATAGACAGAATGAATACATCATGATTCTTAGACCAGCCCTCATCAAAGTTGACTATCAATTATTCATTTCTGCAAGTTTCAGAACAATCTTTCATTCATACCATTGTTTCTATTTTCTTCCATCCTAATTATGTGTGTCTTTGTACAGGTATGTATGTGTGTGCATATGTGTGTGTGTGTGTGTGTGTGTGTGAGAGAGAGAGAGAGAGAGAGAGAGAGAGAGAGAAAGAGAAAACCAAACCTCTATGTTACTAGTAGTCAGGGACTATAGTTATTGCTATGGTGCACTTGAAATATGTCATAAATTGAGAGGAGAGTTCAAGAGTGGGGTGTTCAAGAGGGCCAGCATTCTAGAGAGGATGTGTAGGGATTAATAGAGCCTGGTGGAGCTGAACACAATATGAGTATCGAGAAGAGGAGAGATAAGTGTGTTGAGAGTGCCTGGATAAGAGTGGCAAGAGACTCATATGTTTATCTTTGCTGTATTAAAAATTGACCATCTTAGCATGATATATTTTTATTTACAGTGATCAAAATTGACCATCAGATTATAATTATACCTTTATATTTTCAGTGGTTAAAATTAATGATCTGAATGTTGTAATTATATTTCTATTATTGCAATGATCAAAATTAACCCTCAGATTAAAATAACGACATATTTATCTTTACAATGATCAGAAGTTAAAATTAACCATATGTAATGTACCATTACACATTATGATGATACATTTAATTCTTCACTGGTCAGCATCGACCATCATAGTATAGGGGTTTTGATTGATTTTGAATAAAAGAGGGTAATAATATCTTTATCTTTATGGTGGTCAAGACTGACATTCAGATTCTAATATCTTTAAATATTTAATGGTTAAACTTGATCTTCAGGTTATAATCATGCCTCTATCTTTTCAGCGGTTAAACTTGACCATCTTAGTGAAATTTTGTCTTTACAATGGTCAAAGTTGACTATCAGATGGAGTGATATCTTAATTTCAGTTCAAGCAAATGATTTGATTTGAGATCAAGAGTTGAAATATAAAGGATTGCAGCATGGAGGACACAAATTAGCTATTCAAAAACACATGAAGACTGTTAGCTTCACTTAATCGTTTATTATTAGGTCTCAAAATTTTCATTGCACTAACAGAATTCCACTGGATTTCTGTGAAATAACATTAGTAAGCAGGTTGCAGTTAGTGTGACAAAAAATTTGGCACAAAATAATAAATGCTTAAGGTAATAAATGTTAAGTTAACAGTCTATGTATGATTTTGAATGATTGATGTACGTCTTTCATACTGCAATCGATGTACGAATTCCATATCCAAATTAAAATTCACCATAAGAGTGTAATGATATATTTATCTTTGTTCATGTTTTCTTCTTTTATCCATAATCTATGACTGAAGAGAAGTTGGACAGCATTGTTGAAGAGAACAGTAGTGTTAACCACAAACATAGAAGTCTATGTAGAGAGAAAACTTCACTACAGTCACTATTATAATCACTACTATAACTTCATCATGTGAATTTTATTTCATAACTATTATAACTTCATTACTATTATTGTTAGTATAAATCACCATAATAACTTTATTATATTTGCAAATGCAATCACGATGATTTCATTATGTTCACCGTTTAAGCTTCATTATAATTACAATTGTACCTTGGATACTATGTTACTGACAGAATGAATGACTTCTTGGCATGCAAGAGGCAAAGCCTCAAGTACCTGTAATAATATACTTACTATTGCTTATAATTTCACAATGATGACTTTATTTTACCTTTTGATTGGTTTCATTCTACTCACCTGTGATTATGCTGGGCCTTATTACAGTAATTATAACTGCAGTACAGTCACTACTATGATATTTAACTATTATAACTTGAATATAATCATAATTGAGGTCACTATTATGATAAAAATTTAACTTCATTAAGGCTGTTGTTATGGATACTAATATCAATGCTGATTAAATATTTCTAAGGTAATGTTTTAAATTCAAAAATGATATCCTATTATTATTATTATTGCTTTTTTAAAATATTTAATCTTCTGTATTACTATCATCTTCTATAATACTGGTTTTCCCCAGTTATGACTTTTATTGTGATATTATAACATTTCTATTATCAGTGTTTTAATATTGATTAAGGCAGCAAGTTGGCAGAATTGTAACTGTGTCAGGCAAAATGTTCAGCAGCATTTCATGCATCTTTATGTTCTGAGTTCAAACTCTACCAAGGTCAACTTTGCCTTTTATCCTTTCAGGGCTGAGCACTAGGGTCAATATAATATACTTACCCCTCTCCTGAACTTGCTGGCCTTGTGCCAAAATTTGAAACCAATATTATGATACTGATAACAGAAAAGTTATAACTATTATAACAACTATTAGATAAGTAGTGTAATTATTATAATTGTTATATTATTTTGTACATGTTGTTATTCTTGTACACCATATGGGACAGTCTCTGATACTGACACTATGACACTTTCCTTGTGACATACATTTGTGACACTGTTCTATTGTCACATACATTTGTGACACTTTCTTTGTTACATACATTTGTGATACTGTTCTATTGTACACACTGTGACATCCTCTCTATTGTATACAAGAGTATGAGATGTTTTGGTGCCACCTATTTTGGACAATTATTATTATTATCAAGCATTTTAACGTCTCTCTCTCTCTTTCTCTTTCTCTCTCTCTCTTTCTCTTTCTCTCTCTCTCTCTCTCTCTCTCCTTCTTCCTCTCTCATTTTAACATTTCTCTTGTCTTCTCTAACCCCTATCTCCCACTCTATCCCTCTCTCTTTCTTCCTGTGTGTCTCTCTCTCCCTCTTTCTACATCTCTCCCCCTCTCTCTTTCACTCTTTCCTTCTCTCTCTCTCTCACTCTTTCCTTCTCTCTCTGTGCCTGTATCTCTCTGTATCTCTCTTCCTTTACTCTTTCTCCCTCTCTCTCTTTGCCTACCTGTCAGCCTCTTCCCCCCTCTCACTCTCTCTCCATGTGTATACTTCTGCACACACGTGTATGTGTCTGTCTATTTGTCTTCATCAGCAAAACATACTATCACCAACACAGGTTGAATGTTCCATTAACCATGCCAAATTATCAATGTTCAAATTGCCACATCCAATCATCTCAGTCCCTACACATACTGTAGCACTATCTCTGCTACACCATCTTAGTTATATACACTCTCGTGCTGTCCTTGTTATACATATTGTCTCTGTCGTACATATTGTGACCTGTCTTCAGTGTACATACTGTTTTGCTGTCTTTGTTGTACACACTGCAACACTGTTTCTGTATCAGTGCATGGGACCAACCCACGTCTGATATTTGATGTGAGCTTTACTCATTCATTGTGTAAAAGGGAGTGGAAGTTCAATAATAAGGTGTGGCTGTGCTGTAAGAAGCTTGCTTCTCAACCACATGGTTCTGGGTTCAGTCCCATGGTGTAGCACCCTGGACAAGTGCCTTTTCCTATTGTCTTGGCCAACCAAAGCCTTATGAGTGGATTTGGTAGAGGGAAACTGGAAACTGAAAGAAGCCTGTTGTATATATCATCATCATCATTTAACATTCGTTTTCCATGCTGGCATGGGTTGGACGGTTTGATTGAAAACTGGTAAGCTGGAGAGCTGCACTAAGTTCTAGTCTGGTTTGGCATGGTTTCTACAGCTGGATGCCCTTCCTAATGCCAGCCACCCCAAGAGTGTAGTCGGTGCTTTTTATGTACCACTGGGTGCCAATTACGAAACACTTGTATTGGCCACAACTGCAATCTCACTTGGCTTGACAGGTCTTCTTAAGCACGGTATATTGCCAAAGGTCCTTGTCACTTGTCACTGCCTCCATGAGGCCCAAAGTTCAAAGAGTGCTTTTTACGTGCCACTGGCCCAGGTGCAAGTTATGTGACACTGGCATTGGCCATGACTATGATTTCACTTGGCTTGATGGGTCTTCTCAAGCACAGCATATCGTCCAACATTTGAAGGATGCTTTTTACGTTCCAGTAGCCCAAGTTCGAAAGGTGCTTTTTACATGTCACTGGCCCAGGTGCCAGTTATGTGACACTAACATCAGCCATGACTACAATTTCACTTGGCTTGATGGGACTTCTCAAGCATGGCATATTGCTAAAGGTTGCAAACACTTGTTATTGCCTCCATATATGTGTGTGTGTGTATGTGTGTGTGTATGTGTGTTTGTATGTGTGTGTGTGTGTGTGTGTGTGTGTGTGTGTCTATCTGTCTGTCTGTGTTTTTTTGTGTCTGTGTTTGTCCCCCACCACCAGTTGACAGCCAGTGCTGCTGTGTTTACATCCCCATAACTTAGTAGCTCAGCAAAAATGACCAATAGTATAAGTACTAGGCTTTAAAAAAATAAGCACTAGGAATGATTCATTCAACTAAAAAATAATTCTCTAAGGCAGTACCCCAGTATGGCCGTAGTCTAATGACTAGAAGAAGTAAAAGATAAAAGGTAGGTAATGTTTAAACTTTTAAGCATTTAGACTACTCTGTCAAATGTGATACTTATTTATTCATGTTGTTTTGAATTAATCATGGATTATCTCACAGTATTGAGATTTTGATGATGTGATTGGATGATTTTTTAATGACATTGTAGGATAGGTGTGAGAGGCCAGATCTGGTCAGTTTGATCATGAAACAGGTGGAATGTTTGGGCCAGATATGGACGGTTTAGATGCTAAAGAATTTAATCTTGAACTATTTCATTTAAAAGTATGTGAAAAAATTAACCTTTATGATTTTTTTTTTATCTGGAATGATTATAGAAATGATAATCATAGTAACAATCATCAATACCAGCACCATCACTGTCATCATCATTATTTCATCTTCAGCACCTTCATGGTCATTATCATTATTAATATGACTAGTTTTATCCTTATTATTTTGTCATTATAATCGTGATGGGGAATCTCTTCATTTCATCGTTATCGTCATCATCATCATCATAACCATCACCATTATTTACTTTTGGAACTTAGCAGTGAAATTTTTAAATAACTCTGTATTATGAATCCTGGTTCTTTTAATGAAATATGATAGACATATAAGGAACGGCTAATCTCTCTCTCTCTCTCTCTCTCTCTCTCTCTCTCTCTCTCT
>NC_068983.1:93776927-93779485 GCF_001194135.2 Octopus bimaculoides
AAGCCCTAGCCAGGCGGCGCTGCTGACTATCTGTTCGAAAGTTATTTATCTAATTTCAGTGGAATCTATCCACTGGTTTTCAGAAATAGGGTTATTAATATTTCTAAGTCTCTCTAAAGGAGACTACGACAGCGCCGCCTGGCTAGGGCTTGGCTGCTCTGCATTGACAAGGGGCAACACCCTGAAACTAGTCTGCAGATGCCAAACCAGCAGGGTGACACTGCTGACCTCCCCTGTTCGAAGGTTATAAAGGACACAGGTTTCGTGTGTCACATAGCTAGCTAGAGGCGATGGCTTCTTGGAGCTAATTCACGGCAGCTTTCGTCCTAATTTTGGGACTGCCATGTTAATGATATTTTTTGTAAGTTAGTAATATTTCACGACTTTTCATTCCTTCCATCCTTTAACAGCCATTGTCCATGCTGGCAGGGGTTGGACAGTTTGACAGAATTCAGTAGGTTTGGGGACTACATTGTATTCCAATATTTGTTTTGGCATGCTTTCTACTGCTGGATGTCCTTCCTACTACCAACCACTTTACAGAGTGTACTGGATACTTTTTTTTCTTGACACTTGCACTAGTTAGATCACATGCAGCATACAAGACAAAGATCCCCTCTGACTGAGTGGAGCTATAGTAAAGAGGAAGGCTGTTTTATGTTACATGAGGGGTTAAAGTATAAAAGGAGGGAGAAGAACAGAAGAGGTTACTTGCTGTAAAAAAGCTACATGGATACCCCCATTATAGAAGAGTGGGTGGGAGTAGCTGGAATGGAGCTGGAAAGAGAGATAAAATAATGCTGAAAATACACTAGAACTTTTTCTCTGTCTATTTGTTATTTTTTAACATTTCTAGTTCAAATTACTCAATTTAAATCTTTTGAAATCATTTCCCTCTTTTTATCTTCATTCTCTATGCCTTTTCCCTTTTTCACTCCTTTCTTGTCACCTCTTTCTCTTCCCTTTACCTTTTCGTTTCAGCTTTCTTTTTATGTGTGCTTTCTGAGTTCCAAAATATTCTATAGGGTTGTGTGTAATAAACTCTGCTCATCACTTTGTTCCTATAAGACAAAATATTATTCTTGAGGGCACATTTTTAACTATATTATTTGTGTCTCTTCACAAGGCAAAATTTGGTTGTATTCAAAGGTCATGTTTTTATTAACCATTTTAATAGTACAGAGGTTTTTTTCTGCAATGAGTAAATCTGATTTGATTGGTCATTTGAAGATGAACTTGCTGAAAGTATTGATAACCACTTTAAACAGAAAATTTATAGATACATCCTAAATAAAAAAAAGGAAGCAATGAATGCATTGAGAAACATAAAGAATGCAAGCTGATTAATAGTCTCAACACTAGTGAATTCAATACTTTCCACTTTGTCATAGACTAGCCAGCAGGTAGCAAGCTTGTCATTTTATGTGTAAATCCTATATCTGTATGAGATGAAAGAAAAATCATGAGAGGAATTGCATTGGTATGTTATGACATGACCTAATCAATGCGTGAGCACAACACTTTATTGAATTCCTGCCTCTGGAAAAATCTTAGAACTTAAATGTAATTTTTTTTTTTTTATGTGGCTTGTTATTAATCAGAGATTAAAAATAAATATAGATGCACATATCTTACTTATTTCATTGTTAACTTCAAAGAGTGATTGATATCAGCTTGTCAAATTGCCTGCCAGTATGTAGGCATGCATATATATATATATATATATATATATATATATATATATATAAAATGAGTGGTACAATGTTTGTAAGGTTAAAGTGGTGGAATGGTCAGTAGACCACATTGGTCTAGTTAAAAGTTTGATACAACAGCTATGTTGTTCCCATGGGCAAGGCATGCACTTTTAGTCTCTTAAGTGGTTGAGTGGTTACCATTAGAAAAGAATACATCTAACGGTAAATGTTCAAATCTGCAAAAATAAATTTTGGAAAGTGATAGCTTAGTTGGCATGAAAGGTTTTGTTCTGAACTATAAAAATAAAAAAAAAGAAGTGAATCATGATGATATCACCTATTTTATAATCAGTGCTGCTGCTATGTCATAAAGATAAAATAATGTTTGCTAATAACACTTAGAAAACTCTGGAAATAAGCACCAACAACTGAAAAAATGGAGGGCTGTACAGTTAGCTTTTTAGTGTAACAGATTATAATTTTTATCATCTTGTCATAGACTTAAAACTATGTCTGCATTTGGAAATTCTGCATTTGAGTGTAGCTGGCTGGTGGTTTCATGTCATACTTTAAACTTCATTCACTCAGTGAATAACTGTTGTAGATAAAACAAGTTTATCAAATGCTACAGGTTAGAAATACATAATAATTTGTATGTTTATGAGATCAATAAATTAATTTTAGATGATATGAAAAGTATTTTATTAAACAAAATTGTAAAAGATGAATAATGCTTTTGAACAAGCAGAAATATTTTTCATAACATTATGAAATGAAATTAAAATGAAAATAATGAGATTTTATGTGTATGTATAAAAGGTGTGTGTGTGTGTGTGTGTGTGTGTGTGTGTGTGTGTGTGTGTG
>NC_068983.1:93780195-93781205 GCF_001194135.2 Octopus bimaculoides
TGTGTGTGTGTGTGTGTGTGTATATATGTATATATATGTATGTATATATATATATATATATATGTATATATATTTATATATACATATATACAAATATATATATATATGTATATATATATATATATGTATATATATTTGTGTGTGTGTGCAATTCCATACATTTGCATATTTTTATGCGTATGCTTCTGTTTAGAAATAAAAAGTACAAACTATTCAATATAGAATGTAGATTGCATTTACTTTGTCATACACTCTTCAAATAGCATTTAATCAAATGGAACCTGTAGTAATAATAAAGAAACATTAGTTTGGGAAAACAAGTGTGTGTGTATGTGTGTGTTTATGTAAATATGATACATCCTTTCATTTATGTATGTTTGGTTGATCAAATGAGTTGAAAATCTATTTACCAGTTTCGTATTGCACTCTTCATAGTTTCTTATGATGTAGAAAGAAGGTATGGCATATGTTCTATACTAAATGAAGACAGTAGATTAACTGAGCTTCCCTGTCAGACATGAAGTCATCTTCAAAGTGGAAGTGTTAAAGGCCAAGGTTAGTATGTGAAAGAGAAAGTAGGTGAACACCACACAGCACTAGACAAAAATAACTTGATTAAAAAAAAAGTCATAATTGAATCTCATACAATTATTGCACTAATACCAACTATTGATAAGCAAATAACTAATGTTTCTAAGATTCTAGCATTCTTCAATAACTCTATTGACACATATGTGCACAAAACAACAAATAACACCCCTCCAAACCAATTTTTAAAAAATCAAATTTTTGACTAAATATACGCTAATTATTTCTCATATAGCCATCTATATTCAGCAAGACCTTTTTGACACACAAAGAAATTCTTATTACTTATGTGTATTCATATATTTTTGTATGTGTATGTATAAAGGAAACATATTGAATATAAACATTATTTCTATCAAAATACAGAAATAACTATAACTACATTAATTACAATGGATACTATAAAAAAAAAAAAAAAAAAA